>NC_088400.1:18570710-18790710 GCF_034236695.1 Oncorhynchus nerka | reverse complement strand
AATCATTCATATAACAATGTAATTCATTATTCGCTTTCGATAGACAATTGTCCGACCTTTCTTGATGTTTTTTCCGTGGTACTCAACAATTATTACTCAGTCCTGCTTGCATATTGCTAAATCATAGTGTTATTAAGGGTTGCAGGTGAGATATATATGATAAATAGGACTTCACTCCAAAATGTATACAGTAGGTGCATGTAGAATCAAATGATTTTAAAACATTTCTACAACATTTCAGCCTAAATGTGTATAGAGCCTTCATCTAAGCTTGGCCTGTTCTCAGCGAGACACACATGGTTTAACACTATAGCTGTCTGTCTTCTCCTCTAACCATAGAGTGGGTTCTGGGTTCCACATTCTGAAATTGCATATCTGTCCCCCCAGCTTTATCATTGGAATGTGATACGAAACGAGGCAGCGGTGTGCTTTAGGACCATGCGGACTCCTCCAAGCGGTCGGGTTAGGTTATTTGGAGTGTTTATCAGACCGGATAAAAAAATAAACAAAATGCTAAATGAATTATGTCCCCCCACTTCTAAAACCAGATTTGCGCCACTGCATCTAAGAGGCTGATAGATGCCTTTAAATGTGAGTCAAGTTTTTTATTTGATTTATTTATTTCACCTTTATTTAACCAGGTAGGTAAGTTGAGAACAAGTTCTCATTTACAATTGCGACCTGACCAAAATAAAGCAAAGCAGTTCGACACATACAACAACACAGAGTTACACATGGAGTAAAACAAACATAGTCAATAATACAGTAGAAATAAGTCTATATACGATGTGAGCAAATGAGGTGAGAAGGGAGGTAAAGGCAAAAAAAGCCATGGTGGCAAAGTAAATACAATATAGCAAGTAAAACACTGGAATGGTAGATTTGCAGTGGAAGAATGTGCAAAGTAGAAATAAAGATAATGGGGTGCAAAGGAACAAAATAAATAAATAAAATAAATACAGTAGGGAAAGAGGTAGTTGTTTGGGCTAAATTATAGATGGGCTATGTTCAGGTGCAGTAATCTGTGAGCTGCTCTGACAGCTGGTGCTTAAAGCTAGTGAGGGAGATAAGTGTTTCCAGTTTCAATTTTTGTAGTTCCTTCCAGTCATTGGCAGCAGAGAACTGGAAGGAGAGTAGGCCAAAGAAAGAATTGGTTTTGGGGGTGACTAGAGAGATATACCTGCTGGAGCGTGTGCTACAGGTGGGTGATGCTATGGTGACCAGCGAGCTGAGATAAGGGGGGACTTTACCTAGCAGGGTCTTGTAGATGACCTGGAGCCAGTGGGTTTGGCGATGAGTATGAAGCGAGGGCCAGCCAACGAGAGCGTACAGGTCGCAATGGTGGGTAGTATATGGGGCTTTGGTGACGAAACGGATGGCACTGTGATAGACTGCATCCAATTTGTTGAGTAGGGTATTGGAGGCTATTTTGTAAATGACATCGCCAAAGTCGTGGATTGGTAGGATGGTCAGTTTTACAAGGGTATGTTTGGCAGCATGAGTGTAGGATGCTTTGTTGCGAAATAGGAAGCCAATTCTATATTTAACTTTGGATTGGAGATGTTTGATGTGAGCCTGGAAGGAGAATTTACAGTCTAACCAGACACCTAGGTATTTGTAGTTGTCCACGTATTCTAAGTCAGAGCCGTCCAGAGTAGTGATGTTGGACAGGCGGGCAGGTGTAGGCAGCGATCGGTTGAAGAGCATGCATTTAGTTTTACTTGTATTTAAGAGCAATTGGAGGCCACGGAAGGAGAGTTGTATGGCATTGAAGCTTGCCTGGAGGGTTGTTAACAACAGTGTCCAAAGAAGGGCCAGAAGTATACAGAAGGGTGTCGTCTGCGTAGAGGTGGATCAGAGACTCACCAGCAGCAAGAGCGACATCATTGATGTATACAGAGAAGAGAGCCGCTCCAACAATTAAACCCTGTGGCACCCCCACTGCCAGAGGTCCGGACAACAGACCCTCCGATTTGACACACTGAACTCTATCAGATAAATAGTTGGTGAACCAGGCGAGGCAATCATTTGAGAAACCTGTCGATGCTGTCGAGTATGCCGATGAGGATGTGGTGATTGACAGAGTCAAAAGCCTTGGCCAGATCAATGAATACGGCTGCACAGTAATGTTTCTTATCGATGGCGGTTAAGATATCGTTTAGGACCTTGAGCGTGGCTGACGTGCACCCATGAACAGCTCTGAAACCAGATTGCATAGCAGAGAGGGTATGGTGAGATTCGAAATG
Organism: Oncorhynchus nerka; assembly: GCF_034236695.1. Taxonomy (NCBI): domain Eukaryota; kingdom Metazoa; phylum Chordata; class Actinopteri; order Salmoniformes; family Salmonidae; genus Oncorhynchus; species Oncorhynchus nerka. Next base: position 18,788,464 of record NC_088400.1, on the reverse strand, counting down.
GTCGATAATCTGTTTGTTGACTTGGCTTTCGAAGACCTTAGAAAGGCAGGGTAGGATGGATATACGTCTGTAGCGGTTTGGGTCAAGAGTGCCTCCCCCTTTGAAGAGGGGGATGACCGCAGCTGCTTTCCAATCTATGGGAATCTCAGACGACACGAAAGAGAGGTTGAATTATTGGTAACACACAGTGATGTTCTCTGTCTCTTTGTCCTCCCACCCTGATAAACTGTCAGTAATTTGAGTTTCCAGGCATTGCGTCCGGCTATGTCCAGCACTCTGACTCAGTCGAGTGTCAGTCGCGCAGATGCGACTTGTCAGACATGTTCTACCCACAATGCACTCCACCACTCTCTGCCGTCCGCCTCGCCAAACCCCTGGGACGGCACAGAGACATTGACAGCCATGGTACCTTCCATCTCTCCCTCTCTCTCTCTATGTATTTATTTATCTCTCTGCCTCTCTCCCTCTCGTTCTCTCTCTCTCTCTAACCATCTCTTTCTCCATCTATCCACTCTGTCTCTGTCTATTTCTGTCTCTCATCCCTTTCCCTGTCCTACAAGCCATTCTAAACATCAGAACTATGTCAATGATGAGGGATATCTCACGTTGACCACCGCTGGTCCTCTGAGTCTCAACCTTCTCTAATGGACATGGAACACAGATTTCAAGGTTGAACTTTTTTCATTATCATGGTCAATTTCTGCACATATACTATGTTTTGAGATGTATATATTCATGCTACAAAGGAAATAATATAGGCCAGAGATGTCAGTTTGCTTGTATTGGATGTGTCTCAATCCACCGCATCCACCGATGTTGCGTTTCCACATCTTGGGTGAAAGGTGACAGAGCTAGAGAGGGGTTTGACAGACCAGGAGACATCCCATCTGAGGTGAAAGGTGACAGAGCTAGAGAGGGGTTTGACAGACCAGGAGACATCCCATCTGAGGTGAAAGGTGACAGAGATAGAGAGGGGTTTGACAGACCAGGAGACATTCCATCTGAGGTGAAAGGTGACAGAGCTAGAGAGGGGTTTGACCGACCAGGAGACATCCCATCTGAGGTGAAAGGTGACAGAGATAGAGAGGGGTTTGACCGACCAGGAGACATCCCATCTGAGGTGAAAGGTGACAGAGCTAGAGAGGGGTTTGACAGACCAGGAGACATTCCATCTGAGGTGAAAGGTGACAGAGCTAGAGAGGGGTTTGACAGACCAGGAGACATCCCATCTGAGGTGAAAGGTGACAGAGATAGAGAGGGGTTTGACGGACCAGGAGACATTCCATCTGAGGTGAAAGGTGACAGAGCTAGAGAGGGGTTTGACCGACCAGGAGAAATCCCATCTGAGGTGAAAGGTGACAGAGCTAGAGAGGGGTTTGACAGACCAGGAGACATCCCATCTGAGGTGACAGGTGACAGAGCTAGAGAGGGGTTTGACAGACCAGGAGACATTCCATCTGAGGTGAAAGGTGACAGAGCTAGAGAGGGGTTTGACAGACCAGGAGACATCCCATCTGAGGTGAAAGGTGACAGAGCTAGAGAGGGGTTTGACAGACCAGGAGACATTCCATCTGAGGTGAAAGGTGACAGAGCTAGAGAGGGGTTTGACAGACCAGGAGACATTCCATCTGAGGTGAAAGGTGACAGACAGAGCTAGAGAGACATTCCATCTGGGTTTGACAGACCAGGAGACATCCCATCTGAGGTGAAAGGTGACAGAGCTAGAGAGGGGTTTGACAGACCAGGAGACATTCCATCTGAGGTGAAAGGTGACAAAGGTTTGACAGACCAGAGACATCCCATCTGAGGTTTGACAGAGCTAGAGAGGGGTTTGACAGACCAGGAGACATTCCATCTGAGGTGAAAGGTGACAGAGCTAGAGGGGTTTGACAGACCAGGAGACATTCCATCTGAGGTGAAAGGTGACAGAGCTAGAGAGGGGTTTGACAGACCAGGAGACATCCCATCTGAGGTGAAAGGTGACAGAGCTAGAGAGGGGTTTGACAGACCAGGAGACATTCCATCTGAGGTGAAAGGTGACAGAGCTAGAGAGGGGTTTGACAGACCAGGAGACATTCCATCTGAGGTGAAAGGTGACAGAGCTAGAGAGGGGTTTGACAGACCGTGAGACTTCCCGAAAAACGGTCTTCTCACAAAATCTGTAGCGTCCAAACAGTTTGGGATACACACTAATATGACCCCTCTGTGGAAAGATGAGATTCTCCAGAGAACTTGTCTGAAGGTCGCCCAGTACCAGTTGAAAACATTTGTGGAAGTATATATGGTGACTGTTTACTGCCAATAAGGGGTTAAATACATACAAATACATATATCTCTCGTGCATGCACACTGACACGGTCGCCAGTTGTACGGTGATTCCTCTGACACATTGGTGCATCTGGCTTTCGGGTTAAGCGGGCAGTGAGTAAAGACGCAGTGCGGCTTGATAGGTTCGTGTTTTTGAGGATGCATGGCTCTCGACCTTCGCCTCTCCCGAGTCCGCACGGGAGTTGAGGACGCATGGCTCTTGACCTTCGCCTCTCCCGAGTCCGTACGGGAGTTGAGGACGCATGACTCTCGACCTTCGCCCCTCCCGAGTCCGTACGTTGCAGCGAGACTGTAACTACCAATTGGATATCTCAAAATCGGGGAGGAAAAGTGGTAAAAATCAAATAAAAGAATGAGCTAAAAGCAATAAGGCCTTTCATATTTATTTTTGATTCTTCAAGGCGTCTTAAAATTCCAAAGAAAATAAAATAGCAAAACGATCCTTTGTTTGACCTTTACCCTTGTGTTGTTTTAAAGGTCAAAAATGACCCGCCGCTATGTTGGACAGCAGAGAAAACCCCCTAAATGATATTTTCAACTTGAAATTTGATGACTTTTCCTGGAGTGACCCCAACATTAGAGAAAGTGAAACATCGCCTTTGTTCATATTTCCATAAAAGCTGTACACCACCAGGGTACAAAGATTGTCTTAGGGACATTTTTGACCAGGCAGTTATAAAATAATTTCCACACCACAAGGACACACACACACACAATGAGAAATTTAGATTATGTGTGGTACTGATTGAACTCAGCCAGCAGCTCCTGAAGAGGAAGATCACCATGGTTGGCACAGTTAGAATGAACAAGCCTGAGTTCCACCCTGCAAGGGGGAGAGAGAGGCCTTCTCATCAAAGTTTGCCTCCACCCCCACCACCACTCTAGTTCCTTACCCACCGAAGAGGAACAAGAATGTGGTCCTCCTGAGCACACTGCACAAAACGGCTGAGATCAGTGGTCGTAATGACAGGTAGCCAGCCATCATCCTGGACTACAACCACAACCTAGGAGGCGTGGACAACCTGGACAAGATGATTGGAACTTACAGCTGCAGGAGGATGACTGCCCGCTGGCCCCTGGTCATCTTCCATAACATCATTGATGTGTCCTCATACAATGCCTTCGTGATATGGAACAAGATCAACCCTACCTGGATGCCTGATAAGCGGAACAAGAGGAACAAGAGGAATAATTTTGCACGCCCAATTTTTCAGTTTTTGATTTGTTAAAAAAGTTTGAAATATCCAATAAATGTTGTTCCACTTCATGATTGTGTCCCACTTGTTGTTGATTCTTCCCCAAAAAATATGGTTTTATATCTTTATGTTTGAAGCCTGAAATGTGGCAAAAGGTCGCAAAGTTCAAGGGGGCCGAATACTTTCGCAAGGCACTGTAAGAATATGTCACTATGTTGCCAAAAAAGTTCTAGACTCTTATTGTTTCCCTTCAATAAAATGCATTCAAAACTACTTTCTGCTACTTTCTTAGACTATACAAGTGCTATCTCTTGCTAAAACATGTATGTTTACACCTATGCAGTACCTAGAGCAGTACTAATAATGATAACAAACCTCTGCTTTAGTAAAGAAAACATTGATGACAGGTGTGTTGTACTAAAAATACGTGGTGTCCACTGATTAAATGCAGTCTTTCTGCATTGTGAAGAGGCAAAACACAGATATTCACAACGTTTGGTGATGAATGACAGGTTGTTTCTTCATGCAAAATAAATTTGGGGTTTAAAATTAAATTAATCTACATAATTTTAGGGGTTTAGGGAAGGCAGGTCATTTTCGACCCTTAGGACAATGGGAGTATACACAATGTTAAGACTACACAAGGGTTAAAACCACTTCATATAGCTTAGTAGAACCCTCCCCTCCTCCCCTGGCTTAGATTTTTAATGCAAAGAAACTGAGTTCAAATACATATGAAAAAATAGCAAATGTTTCCTGATCATTCTTATATCTCTCAGATACCGGACAGACACTTCAGAACAAACTTCCTTTAGACATTTCGGGTGGGACTAGCTGTTGTTCCATGAAGTGAATCTGTTTTTAAATGTGTTTGTATGGGCTGGTAGTAGTAAGGCCAAACATTGTTATTTCATCAAATACTTTTAAATTATATTTTTGGGTATATTTCAAACAGTCTTAAAATTCTAAATTAAATAGGGTTACCTTCTCTTTCTAGCGTGGATATGGTTCCTCCAGCCTCAAGAGTGTCAAAATGTCCTGTGATGTTGTTGTGTTTTATTTCGTCCAATCAGATGCATCCTTCTTGCAGTGTCACGCTTGATTGGTTCGGATCAATTACTGTTAATTAGAACTGTAAGGGAAACTGTCAAAATGGAGATGAGCTGTGGCACGTTGCATCTCCCGACTCAGGTGGTTCACAGATGTGATGTGTAGCCTACAGTCCACACAGAGAGAGAGAGCAAGAGAGAGATTGGGGCTGGAGCTATAGAACATAGCGATAATGTTATATCACAGAGAGAGAGAGAGAGAGAGGTAGAGAGAGAGAGCTAGAGAGAGAAAGCTTGGTACTTCTATCACCAACCAAAGAAGGTCTTCAACAGAACATTAATATTCTAGAGCAATATTGCCATAATTGGGCCCTGCAGTAAATCGGGCAACTTTAAAATGGCAGTGAATGCACTCAAAGAAAAAGCCCGCAGAGCAATGTATGCAATAAAAAATAAATTATTCAAAATCAACATCCCAATTAGAATTTGGACTAAAATATTTGACAGTGTAATCCTACCAATAGCTCTTTATGGAAGTGCGGTTTGGGGGCCACTCAATAAACTGGACTTTAAAATGTGGAACAAACATCCAATTGAAGCCCTACATGCAGAATTTTGTCGGAGTTCAGAGAAATACACCAACTAATGCATGTAGGGCAGAATCGGGCTGTTTTCCAGTAGTAATGAAAAGATCATAACATTTTTGGCTACATCTAAATTCAAGTCCAAATTCAAGTCTGCAATTTAAAGCACTTCAAACCCAAGAGCTGAGCCCAGAAACGAGCCCTCTCAGTCAGCTGGTGTTGGACCTCACCAACCAAGCTGAGCCCAGAAACGAGCCCTCTCAGTCAGCTGGTGTTGGACCTCACCAACCAAGCTGAGCCCAGCTGAGCCCAGAAACTCAGTCAGCTGGTGCCCTCTCAGTCAGCTGGTGTTGGACCTCACCAACCAAGCTGAGCCCAGAAACGAGCCCTCTCAGTCAGCTGGTGTTGGACCTCACCAACCAAGCTGAGCCCAGAAACGAGCCCTCTCAGTCAGCTGGTGTTGGACCTCACCAACCAAGCTGAGCCCAGAAACAGTCAGCCCTCTCAGTCAGCTGGTGTTGGACCTCACCAACCAAGCTGAGCCCAGCTGAAACGAGCCCTCTCAGTCAGCTGGTGTTGGACCTCACCAACCAAGCTGAGCCCAGTTGGACCTCACCAACCAACGAGCCCTCTCAGTCAGCTGGTGTTGGACCTCACCAACCAAGCTGAGCCCAGAAACGAGCCCTCTCAGTCAGCTGGTGTTGGACCTCACCAACCAAGCTGAGCCCAGAAACGAGCCCTCTCAGTCAGCTGGTGTTGGACCTCACCAACCAAGCTGAGCCCAGAAACGAGCCCTCTCAGTCAGCTGGTGTTGGACCTCACCAACCAAGCTGAGCCCAGAAACGCCCTCTCAGCTGGTGTTGGAGCCCTCTCAGTCAGCTGGTGTTGGACCTCACCAACCTCTCAGTCAGCTGGTGTTGGACCTCACCAACCAAGCTGAGCCCAGAAACGAGCCCTCTCAGTCAGCTGGTGTTGGACCTCACCAACCAAGCTGAGCCCAGAAACGAGCCCTCTCAGTCAGCTGGTGTTGGACCTCACCAACCAAGCTGAGCCCAGAAACGAGCCCTCTCAGTCAGCTGGTGTTGGACCTCACCAACCAAGCTGAGCCCAGAAACGAGCCCTCTCAGTCAGCTGGTGTTGGACCTCACCAACCAAGCTGACACCAGCACTGCTTCAAAAGAAAGAATTCCAATAAGCAAAATCATATTTACAACATTGGAAAAACGAAACAAAATCCCAAAGCCGACTAAATTGCTATCTGACCCTAAACAGAGAAAATGAATTGGCTGATAATCTCTACTCTGTCAGAGATACGAAGCAGAGACAGATCCTTACCAAGTACAGGCTGAGTGACCACCGATTGGCAATAGAAACGGGCAGACATGTAAAGACAGGGCTACCCAGAGAGATGCGTGTATGTGGTCACTGCACGACAGGGGAGGTAGAGACAGAGATGCACTTTCTCCTTTACTGTGATAAATATTCCTCACAAAGAGATTCATTATTCACAGAAATGACTACATTTATTCCACATTTTTACAAATTAAACCCAGAGGAAAACCTAAGAATACTCATGGGCGAAGGAGCAATGGCTCCTCTTGTAGCCAAATATGTATTTTCCTGCGACAGCCTGAGGGACACTGAATAATAACATCTGCATAGTAAGCAGTAACTTACTTATTATTACTATTATTGTTATTACTATTATTATTGCTGTTTATCATTCCGAATAGTAGTGGTATGGGTGGTAATGGTAGTGATAACAGTTTAGTGATGGTAGTAGTAGTCGTAGTAATGATGATGGTAGTTGTAGTACTGATATAAAGGAGAAGATGACCGTTTTATTGTTGTTATTTTTGTATTTAATTTTGTATTATTATTTACTAGCATTTTCTATTATTATTTGCTATCGTTTATAATTTTGTTACAATGTATATTGTATACATTGTTGCTTTGGCAATATTCCTAACGTGTCAATAACTAGGTCCTTAATGCCAGGCCTTGAGATATATGTATTGTATCGTCATAATAATACCATTCAAAGGCTAATTAAACTGTTCATAGAAAGGGTTCTAGCAAGAACCCTCCAAAGATAAAATGGTTATAGGTAGATCCCTTCATGAAGGGTTATAGGCAGAACCCTTCATTGGGGGTTCTGGATAGAACCATATACAAGGTGTTCTTTGAAGAACCCGACATAGAGGGTTCTAAATTAAACTCTTTGTAAGGGGTTTCTACCATCACCAAAAAGGGTTCCCCTATTGGGACAAACCAAAGAACTGTTCTGTCTGCGGCTATGGAATCCTGACCTGTTCACTGGATGTGCTGTCTTCTCCTGTTTTGTCCAGCTGTTTTGGACTCTCTCTCTGTTCCCGTACCTGCTGTCTATAACTCTGAATGATCGGCTATGAAATGCCAACTAACATTTACTCCTGAGGTAGCTGACCTGTTGCACCCTCTACAGCCACTGTGACAATTATTATCTGACCTTGCTGGTCATCTATGAACGTTTGAACATCTTGGCCATGTTCTGTTATACTCTCCACCCGGCACAGCCAGAAGAGGACTGGCCAACCGTCAGAGCCTGGTTCCTCTCTATGTTTCTTCCTAGGTTCTGGCCTTTCTAGTGAGTTTTTCCTAGGCATGGTGCTTCTACATCTGCATTGCTTGCTGTTTGGGGTTGTAGGCTGGGTTTCTGTACAACACTTTGTGACATCGGCTGATGTAAAAATTGCTTTATAAATAGATTTGATTGACTTAGCACCTTTTTGTAGAGAGAGGCTGGAGCTGGCGCTAAGAGAGCATAGCTAACCACAGAGAGAGAGGGGGAGTGCATCACAAAAATCTCTGATGTGAATTCTTCTCCTTGTCTCCTCTGGTTCATTCAATCAATTAAATGCAAATTAATTCAATACCTATAATGCTCCTGTAGGGAAATACAGATTGTGTGTCACAAGGTTTCAACCTTTATGAATGGACAGTTGAAACTAGTTTGATAGATGTTCCAACAAGCTATATTGACAACCCATGACATCACAAAGACACAGTGATAATCTCCATTCTAGTGGTACCTCCGATGTATTTAAACTGTCACAGCCGCAGTTGTATAACATGATCCTCTAAAGAGACTTGTGGAGTAAGAAGAGAAAACACATCCACTTTGAAGAGAACATCTGTCTCTTTCCGAGCAGATTGCATCACTATTGACGTGTGATGCAATTAACATTTCAAGAATACTCAATTACCTTCTTAATGAGGCACCTATTAACCCTCACACCCACACACGCATTCATGCATGAACGCGCACAGACACACACACTACAAGCAGTGTCCGTACTGAGAGAAGGAGGAGGAGAAGCACTATGGAAAGAAGAAGAGACAGTGTTGTGTATTCATGCATGCCAAGGGAAGCCAGGCTTCCCCAAACAATTGATTCCCATTTTATTTATGTATTTTTGGTCTCTGTGTGTTTCATCATTGTCCTTCAATTCTCAAGAGGCTGAATGTATCTCACTGGAGAAAGAATCCTAGCGAGGGAAACAGCGCCCCTCTGTCTCTGCATGTGTAGCCCATCTATCTGATGCAGTCTGGTCAGAAAGAGTATGACATTGCTGCTTCCCGTGACATGGAATGCAAGGTAAGCCAGCGAGTATTTGGCCTCCCTTGATAACAAAAGTTTAAAATAATAGCCAATCAGCATTTAGCTAAACTGAGTGAGCTCAACTGTGAATGGTCCTGATGTACCAAAAAAAAGTGTAAAGTGAAGCCAGTTTGGATTTGGCTTCACTCCAATCACATCAAGAGCAAACGTTATTGACAAAATCTTGTTGTGCATCTCGTTGAGTTGTTATCTGGTGGCTAGCTAGCTACCTGAAATGTCCCTTTCTTAAATTAGCCATTGATGGAGACAAGGATTTGACTTTTTGTTTTACTTTATTCTCCGTACTTGCCAATGATTATAACGGTGATTCTGATCCAATCATTAACCTCTTGAAGCTAGGGGGCACTATTTTTATTTTTGGAAAAATAACGTTCCCTAAGTAAACTGCCTATTTCTCAGGACCAGACGCTCGATTATGCATATAATTGACACCTTAGGATGGAAAACACTCTAAAGTTTCCAAAACTGTAAAAATATTGTCTGTGAGTATAACAGAACTGATATTGCAGGTGAAATCCTGAGAAAAATCCAACCAGGAAGTGACTCTTATTTTGAAACCCCTGTCTTTCTATGCATCCCTATTGGCCATTGAAAGGGATATCAACCAGATTCCTTTTTCTGTGGCTTCCCTAATGTGTCTACAGCCTTTAGCCATAGTTTCAGGCCTTTATTTTGAAGAATGAGAGTAAACGTCCACATTGTGGTCTGTCTGATGTTGGCTCTCAGTGTGATTGTTGAGCAACACAGAGAGGTAGCCATGTGTCCTCCCGGTCCTAGTGAAAAGCCAACTGTCCCGGTTGATATATTATCGAATAGATATTTGAAAAACACCTTGAGGATTGATTATAAAAAACATTTGGCATGTTTCTGTTGATATTATGGATACAATTTTGAATTTTTGTCTGCGTTGTCGTGACCGCTATTTCCGGTGGATTCCTGGGCATAACGCATCAAACTAATGGAGGTATTTGGATATAAAAAATATCTTTATGGAACAAAAGAAACATTTGCTGTCTAACTGGGAGTCTCGTGAGTGAAAACATCCGAAGCTCATCAAAGATAAACGATTAATTTGATTGCTTTTCTGATTTTCGTGACCAAGCTTCCTGATGCTAAGTGTACATAATGCTATGCTAGGCTATCGATAATCTTACACAACTGCTTGTATTGCTTTCGCTGTTAAGCATAATTTCAAAATCTGAGACGACAGGGTGATTAACAAAAGGCTAAGCTGTCTTTCGCTAAATTTCACTTGTGATTTCATGAATATGAATATTTTGTATTAATATTTTTTGACTGTTGCGCTATGCAAATTCAGCGTTGCTGATGACAAATATACCGGATCCGGGATGGGTAGTTCTAAGAGGTATTAATTCATACATTGTTGTGCATCTTCTGTCCTGAGAGGATGGTTGGACACAGAGCCCTGAGGTTGGACAGTGTTCTTCGGTTGGACACAGAGAAGTGCGGTAGACACAGCATACTGTGGTTGGACACAGAGCACTGCGGTTGGACAGTGTTCTTCGGTTGGACACAGAGAAGTGCGCCGGAGGAGATGGCCGCCGCTTTCCTTACCAATTGTGCTATTATGTGGGGGTTTTTCGCGATATTTGTAAATTGTTTTGAACATAATGTTTCTGCAACCGTATCTTACGGGGAAAAAAGCAGATGATTGTGGACTACAGGAAAATGAGCACCGAGCACGTCCCCATTCTCATCGACGGTGCTGTAGTGGAGCAGGTTGAGAGCTTCAAATTCCTTGGTGTCCACATCAATAACAAACTAGATTGGTCCAAACACACCAAGACAGTCGTGAAGAGGGCACAACAAAGCCTATACCCCCTTAGGAAACTAAAAAGATTTGGCATGATGCCTGAGATCCTCAAAATGTTCTACAGCTGCAACATCGAGATCATCCTGACCGGTTGCATCACTGCCTGGTACGGAAATTGCTATGCACTTCAGAGGGTAGTGAGTACGGCCCAGTACATCACTGGGTCAAAGTTGCCTGCCATCCAGGACCTCTACACCAGGCGGTGTCAGAGGAAGGCCCTAAAAATTGTCAAAGACCCCAGCCACCCCAGTCATAGACTGTTCTCTTTACTACCGCATGGCAAGCGGTACAGGAGTGCCAAGTCTAGGACAAAAAGGCTTCTCAAAAGTTTTTACCCCCAAGCCATAAGACTCCTGAACAGGTAACCAAATGGTTACTCGGACTATTTGCATTGTGTGTGTTCCCCCCCAAGCCCTCTTTTTACACTGCTACTCTCTGTTTATCTTATATGCATAGTCCCTTTAACTATACATGCATGTACATACTACCTAAATTGGCCCGGCCAACCAGTACTCCAGCACAATGGCTAACCGGGCTATCTACATTGTGTCCCACCACCCACCAACCCCTCTTTTTACGCTTCTGCTACTCTCAAATCAAATCAAATCAAATGTATTTATATAGCCCTTCTTACAACAGCTGATATCTCAAAGTGCTGTACAGAAACCCAGCCTAAAACCCCAAACAGCAAGCAATGCAGGTGTAGAGGCACGGTGGCTAGGGAAAAACTCCCTAGAAAGGCCAAAACCTAGGAAGAAACCTAGAGAGGAACCAGGCTCTGACGGATGGCTAGTCCTCTTCTGGCTGTGCCTGGTGGAGATTATAACAGAACATGGCCAAGATGTTCAAATGTTCATAAATGACCAGCATGGTCAAATAATAATAATCACAGTAGTTGTCGAGGGTGCAGCAAGTCAGCACCTCAGGAGTAAATGTCAGTTGGCTTTTCATAGTCGATCATTAAGAGTATCTCTACCGCTCCTGCTGTCTCTAGAGAGTTGAAAACAGCAGGTCTGGGACAGGTAGCAACATCCGTTGAACAGGTCAGGATTCCATAGCCGCAAGCAGAACAGTTAAAACTGGAGCAGCAGCACGGCCAGGTGGACTGGGGACAGCAAGGAGTCATCATTCCAGGTAGTTCAGAGGCATGGTCCTAGGGCTCAGGTCTTCCGAGAGAGAGAAAGAAAAGGAGAAAGGGAGAATTAGAGACAGCATACTTAAATTCACACAGGACACCGGATAAGACAGGAGAAGTACTCCAGATATAACAAACTGACCCTAGCCCCCCGACACATAAACTACTGCAGCATAAGTACTTGAGGCTGAGACAGGAGGGGTCAGGAGACACTGTGGCCCCATCCGATGATACCCCCGGACAGGGCCAAAGAGGAAGTATATAACCCCACCCACTTTGCCAAAGCACAGCCCCCACACCACTAGAGGGATATCTTCAACCACCAACTTACCATCCTGAGACAAGGCCGAGTATAGCCCACAAAGATCTCCGCCACGGCACAACCCAAGTGGGGGGGGCGCCAACCCAGACAGGAAGATCATGTCAGTGACTCAACCCACTCAAGTTACGCAACCTTCCTAGGGACGGCATGAAAGAGCACCAGTAAGCCAGTGACTCAGCCCCTGTAATAGGGTTAGAGGCAGAGAATCCCAGTGGAGAGAGGGGAACCGGCCAGACAGCAAGGGCGGTTCATTGCTCCAGAGCCTTTCCGTTCACCTTCACACTCCTGGGCCAGACTACACTCAATCATATGACTCACTGAAGAGATGAGTCTTCAGTAAAGATTTAAAGGTTGAGTCTCTCACATGGGTAGGCAGACCATTCCATAAAAAATGGAGATCTATAGGAGAAAGCCCTGCCTCCAGCTGTTTGCTTAGAAATTCTAGGGACAATTAGGAGGCCTGAGTATTGTGACCGCGGCGTACGTGTAGGTATGTATGGCAGGACCAAATTGGAAAGATAGGTAGGAGCAGGCCCATGTAATGCTTTGTAGGTTAGCAGTAAAAATGTAAAATCAGCCCTTGCCTTGACAGGAAGCCAGTGTAGTGAGGCTAGCACTGGAGTAATATGATCAACTTTTTTGGTTCTAGTCAGGATTCTAGCAGCCGTATTTAGCATTTATTTCGTTTTTTATCTGGGTAGATGGAAAGTAGAGCATTGCAGTAGTCTAACCTAGAAGTAACAACAGCATGGATTAATTTTTCTGCATCATTTTTAGACAGAAAGTTTCTGATTTTTGCAATGTTACGTAGATGGAAAAAAGCTGTCCTTGAAACAGTCTTGATATGTTCGTCAAAAGAGAAATCAGGGTCAAGAGTAACGCCGAGGTCCTTCACAGTTTTATTTGAGACGACTGTACAACCATCAAGATTAATTGTCAGATTCAACAGAAGATATCTTTGTTTCTTGAGACCTAGAACAAGCATCTCTGTTTTGTCCGAGTTTAAAAGTAAAAAGTTTGCAGCCATCCACTTCCTTATGTCTGAAATACAGGCTTCTAGCGAGGGTAATTTTGGGGCTTCACCATGTTTCATTGACATGTACAGCTGTCTGTCATCCGCATAGCAGTGAAAGTTAAGATTATGTTTTCGAATGACATCCCCAAGAGGTAAAATATATAGTAAAAACAATAGTGGTCCTAAAACGGAGCCTTGAGGAACAAGGAAGTGGAGAACAAACTCTCTGTTCATCATATGTGCATAGTCACTTTAACGATACCTACATGTACATACTACCTCAATAAGCCTGACCTACAGGTGTCTATGTATATCCTCGCTATTCTTTTGTCAAATGTATTTTTACTGTTGTTTTATTTCTTAACTTACCTACCTACACACACACAAACACACACACACACATGCGGTTGGACACAGCGCACTGCGGTTGGACACAGCACACTGCGGTTGGACAGTGTACTGCGGTTGGACAGTGTACTGCGGTTGGACACAGCACACTGCGGTTGGACAGTGTACTGTGGTTGGACAGTGTACTGCGGTTGGACAGTGTACTGCGGTTGGACAGTGTACTGCGGTTGGACACAGCACACTGTGGTTGGACAGTGTACTGTGGTTGGACAGTGTACTGCGGTTGGACAGTGTACTGCGGTTGGATGGTGTACTGCGGTTGGACACAGCGCACTGCGGTAGGAGGCCAAAGCAGTGTGCATAGAGAATAGAGTAATGTTCCAAAAGCAGGAAGAAGCATGACAAAACATCCAGATTGATCCTAATACTAGACGATAGGGGGGAAACTAATGTTTTTAGTATCCATTTTAAAAAATCTAGAGGAAAGTGATGTTTGAAAATGATTGACAACTTATTTTAGGAGTTTCTCCAAGATTATAGTCATAATAACTTTTCTTTTCACATCGCTCCTTCACGATAGATAGAAGGCCACAATATGAATCAATAACACAAAGCTCTAAAATCCTTCCGGAATGTTGCTGGCCGAGTTTAGTGAAAATCTCCACAAAAAAAGAGTTCTGTGTCACTTTGAATCAGACAAACATCCATCTCACAGCTGACGACTGCTCTGTGTGTGTGTTGATGGACATGTATTGAGCTGGAAAACACACACACACGCACACACACGAGACAGCAGGCTATTGGCAATTATAAGGCCATGTGCTAGGGAATGAATAGCACTTGGTGGAGAAGGAGATAGATTGAGGAGAAGTAACAGTACACAGTACATAAAAAAGGTGGTATGTAGAACCTAAAATGGTTCTTTGGCTGTCCCCATAGGAGAACCCTTTCCAAGAACCCTTTTTAATTCCAGGTAGAATACTTTTGGGTTCCATGTAGAGCCACAGAGGGTTCAAGGTTATACATGGAACAGAAAAGGTTTCTAACTGGAACCAGAAAGGGTTCTCCTATAGAGACAGCCGATGAACCCTTTTGGAACATCTTGCTGGGTGTTATGTTCACAGAGATAATATACGAGAGACAGAGAGAGAGACCGAGACAAAGATAGACAGAGAGAGACAGAGAAAGCGAGAGATCTATCATTCAAGTCAATCTGTTGAGAAAATGAGGGTAAACACACACGCGGGTACAACAGGACAGAGAGAGAAACAACCAAGTCACGAGAGAAAGGAGAACTAGAGGAGACAGGGCACGCCTAAGTAGCTCTTTAAGAAGGTAATTAAAAACCGAATTGGGTATCTTTGTTTGAATTAGTGTTGCTGTCATCATCGCTGCTCAGAGACAAAGGAGTCGTTATAACGAGAGTCAACAATAGACTTCATCTATCCTCATCAACCATGTGACAGGTGGACACATCCACCTCTCTCTCGCTAGCTTGTTCTCTTGTCTTCTCCCTCTCTCGCTATATATTGTCTCTCATTCTCTCTCTGTTGTTCCCTTTGTTGTACTCTCTCTCTGTCTGTCATTCCTTTTCTGTTGTCCTCTATATGTCATGTCTCTCTCTCTCTCTCTCTCTCTTTCTCTCTCTCTACCTGTATTCTTGTCTCCTTCCTTGGTCATTCTCTTTCTCTGTGCTATCCATCATTAGTTCCATCCTGCTGCGGTGAGGAAGACAGATTGGCTCTAGGAGTGATGAGAGTGTCAGGGAAGACAGAGAGAACAAAGTCCTATCGTGAGTCATCAAAGTAGAGGTAGGAGGAGAGAGGAGATCATTGGATGCAGAATCCCTACAATGTTTAGAGTAAAGCAAATACACCCATGGCTGGACTCCCGGACACAGATTAAGTCTAATCCTGGACAGAAAAGCACCTTCTATTCTCCATTGAACATGCTTTCAAATTCAGGACTAGGCTTAGTCTGGGTCCGGGAAACTGGCCCGTAGAGTACTTGTTGCTTGAGGCCTGAATAAGGGTGTAAACCCTACATGTGTTTGATAGAGTGCAGGTGGTGTGTGTTTATGACCCAGAGAACACATCCATCAGTGGTGGTTAACTGACTTAAGTGGAGGCAAACAGTTTGACCTTTAGTGACCCTGGGCTAGCTGACCTTAGGCTATTAGGGCAGGGCCATGAGGTAATGGACACTTTTGATTGATTACTCATTGATGAGGCGGATTATCCTAATTGATTACCTCAAATAGTATGGATAAGAAACATTAGCTTTGGTGTATCTAGCAGACCTGGCTTCAAATTGTGTATTTCAGTAATCAATTACTTCTATTGGATGTATTTGAAAATATTTTCAAATAATTTCCTATAAATAACCTACTATTTGAAAATGTTAGAAAATATATATTATATATACATATATTTGATTCCAAATACATTATTTCTAGGTGTTACGTGCCTCCTAGAAGGAGAGAGGTGCAGGAATCAGGAGCAGGAGAACAAGGAAGTCCCAGTGGCACAATGGTTTATTCAGAAGTCCCAACTCAACAACAACATGGGGAGGGGGATACGCCCAAACGAGGGAAATAAATGCTACACACAGGGGAGAAACCTCTTCTCCTAAACACATACCAAAACGGTACAACTACCATGAGAAAGAAAACCCCGTGGTGCAGACACACACCCCTAACAAAGATACCACAGCAAACAATCCCGCACAAAGACTAGCAGGCAGCAGAGGTAAATAAACCTACCGAAATCAACTATTTATTCCTGTTTATTATTTATTATTTATTCGTGTTATAAAATACTCTGTGTATTTAATTATTTTCAAATACATTATAATATTCAACTACAACAAAAAATCTGAATAATGACTTTGAAATGTATGTGAAAGTAATTGAAATAGTATTTGTTTCACTGTCTTTTTACTGTTGTTTTTATTTCTTTACTTACCTATTGTTCACCTAATACCTTTTTTGCACTAGTAAGCATTTCACTATAAGTCTACACCTGTTGTATTCGGCACACGTGACAAATAAACGTTGATTAGATTTGAACCCAGGTCTGGTCTCTATCCCTGGTATAACTTTGTATACCATCTCCTGTTATAAGCAATGGTGGTGTATTTTATAGTACGATGTCTTAACTGCTTTTGATTCCAGACCTAGAAAGCTAAACTGATCCTACATACAGCCTCCTGATTGTTTTAGTGTGATTCCTCAGGAGAGAACTGTTTCAGACAATACACTGTGTGCAGACAGAGAGATGATTCAAATTGATGACAGCGTCTGGCCTGGCATTGGTCCTCAGTCTGTGTGAGACGTGGAGGAAGGTAGAGAAACACACACACACACACACACACACACACACACACACACACACACACACACACACACACACACACACACACACACACACACACACACACACACACCACACACAGATGAGTATATCAACCTTTGCAAACACCTGTGGAATCTCTTGTCCCATAATATATCAAGGTAAGCGGCAGTATGAGTGTATATATAGCAGACTGCAGTATTGATGGTGTGAGTTCCATGAGGATCGGAAGGTGCAGCCATTCTGCTGTTGGCTTGGATAGCTGTCATATTCTGTCTCATTTCAATACTCTGCTGCTGGCTAAAAGACAGCTGGTAACTGGGGCCTTGCCTGAGGCGTGTGAGTGAGTGAGTGAGTGAGTGAGTGAGTGAGTGAGTGAGTGAGTGAGTGAGTGAGTGAGTGAGTGAGTGAGTGAGTGAGTGAGTGAGTGAGTGAGTGAGTGAGTGAGTGAGTGAGTGAGTGAGTGAGAGCATATGAGACAGAGAGAGAGAGAGAGAGAGAGAGAGAGAGAGAGAGAGAGAGAGAGACCCAGCCACCATTCTCCTTGTACACAGCAAACATCCATTCAATGAATTAGCCCTGTCAGATCAACAGAACGGTGAGAGGATTTACTATACAAAGGGTAACATCAAGGGAGATAGAGAAAGATGGGGGGATGTAGGGTGAGATGGGGTGAGGTCGGCTGAGGTAGGGTGATGTAAGGCTTAGATGGGGTGATGTAGGTTGAGGTAGGGTGATGTAAGGGGAGATGGGGGATGTAGGGTGAGATGGGGGGGTGTAGGGTGAGATAGGGTGAGATGGAGGGGTGTAGGGTGATATGTGGGGGTGTAGGGTGAGATGGAGTGAGATGGGTGAGGTAGGGTGAGATGAGGGGGTGTAGGGTGAGATAGGGTGCTGTAGGGTGAGGTAGGGTGCTGTAGGGTGAGGTAAGGTGAGATGGAGGGGTGTAGGGTGATATGTGGGGGTGTAGGGTGAGATGGAGTGAGATGGGTGAGGTAGGGTGCTGTAGGGTGAGGTAAGGTGAGATGGAGGGGTGTAGGGTGATATGGGGTGAGATGGGTGCTGTAGGGTGAGGTAAGGTGAGATGGAGGGGTGTAGGGTGATATGTGGGAGTGTAGGGTGAGATGGAGTGAGATGGGTGAGGTAGGGTGAGATGGGGGGGGTGTAGGGTGAGATAGGGTGCTGTAGGGTGAGGTAGGGTGCTGTAGGGTGAGGTAAGGTGAGATGGAGGGGTGTAGGGTGATGTGTGGGGGTGTAGGGTGAGATGGAGTGAGATGGGTGAGGTAGGGTGCTGTAGGGTGAGGTAAGGTGAGATGGAGGGGTGTAGGGTGATATGGGGTGAGATGGGTGAGGTACATTTACATTTACATTTAAGTCATTTAGCAGACGCTCTTATCCAGAGCGACTTACAAATTGGTGCTTTCACCTTATGACATCCAGTGGAACAGCCACTTTACAATAGTGCATCTAGGTCTTTTAAGGGGGGGGGGGTGAGAAGGATTACTTTATCCTATCCTAGGTATTCCTTAAAGAGGTGGGGTTTCAGGTGTCTCCGGAAGGTGGTGATTGACTCCGCTGTCCTGGCGTCGTGAGGGAGTTTGTTCCACCATTGAGGGGCCAGAGCAGCGAACAGTTTTGACTGGGCTGAGCGGGAACTGTACTTCCTCAGTGGTAGGGAGGCGAGCAGGCCAGAGGTGGATGAACGCAGTGCCCTTGTTTGGGTGTAGGGCCTGATCAGAGCCTGGAGGTACTGAGGTGCCGTTCCCCTCACAGCTCCGTAGGCAAGCACCATGGTCTTGTAGCGGATGCGAGCTTCAACTGGAAGCCAGTGGAGAGAGCGGAGGAGCGGGGTGACGTGAGAGAACTTGGGAAGGTTGAACACCAGACGGGCTGCGGCGTTCTGGATGAGTTGTAGGGGTTTAATGGCACAGGCAGGGAGCCCAGCCAACAGCGAGTTGCAGTAATCCAGACGGGAGATGACAAGTGCCTGGATTAGGACCTGCGCCGCTTCCTGTGTGAGGCAGGGTCGTACTCTGCGGATGTTGTAGAGCATGAACCTACAGGAACGGGCCACCGCCTTGATGTTATTTGAGAACGACAGGGTGTTGTCCAGGATCACGCCAAGGTTCTTAGCGCTCTGGGACGAGGACACAATGGAGTTGTCAACCGTGATGGCGAGATCATGGAACGGGCAGTCCTTCCCGGGAGGAAGAGCAGCTCCGTCTTGCCGAGGTTCAGCTTGAGGTGATGATCCGTCATCCACACTGATATGTCTGCCAGACATGCAGAGATGCGATTCGCCACCTGGTCGTCAGAAGGGGGAAAGGAGAAGATTAATTGTGTGTCGTCTGCATAGCAATGATAGGAGAGACCATGTGAGGTTATGACAGAGCCAAGTGACTTGGTGTATAGCGAGAATAGGAGAGGGCCTAGAACAGAGCCCTGGGGGACACCAGTGGTGAGAGCACGTGGTGAGGAGACGGATTCTCGCCACGCCACCTGGTAGGAGCGACCTGTCAGGTAGGACGCAATCCAAGCGTGGGCCGCGCCGGAGATGCCCAACTCGGAGAGGGTGGAGAGGAGGATCTGATGGTTCACAGTATCGAAGGCAGCCGATAGGTCTAGAAGGATGAGAGCAGAGGAGAGAGAGTTAGCTTTAGCAGTGCGGAGCGCCTCCGTGATACAGAGAAGAGCAGTCTCAGTTGAATGACTAGTCTTGAAACCTGACTGATTTGGATCAAGAAGGTCATTCTGAGAAAGATAGCGGGAGAGCTGGCCAAGGACGGCACGTTCAAGAGTTTTGGAGAGAAAAGAAAGAAGGGATACTGGTCTGTAGTTGTTGACATCGGAGGGATCGAGTGTAGGTTTTTTCAGAAGGGGGTGCAACTCTCGCTCTCTTGAAGACGGGAGGGACGTAGCCAGCGGTCAGGGATGAGTTGATGAGCGAGGTGAGGTAAGGGAGAAGGTCACCGGAGATGGTCTGGAGAAGAGAGGAGGGGATAGGGTCAAGCGGGCAGGTTGTTGGGCGGCCGGCCGTCACAAGACGCGAGCTGTCATCTGGAGAGAGAGGGGAGAAAGAGGTCAGAGCACAGGGTAGGGCAGTGTGAGCAGAACCAGCGGTGTCGTTTGACTTAGCAAACGAGGATCGGATGTCGTCGACCTTCTTTTCAAAATGGTTGACGAAGTCATCTGCAGAGAGGGAGGGGGGGGAGGGGGAGGAGGATTCAAGAGGGAGGAGAAGGTGGCAAAGAGCTTCCTAGGGTTAGAGGCAGATGCTTGGAATTTAGAGTGGTAGAAAGTGGCTTTAGCAGCAGAGACAGAGGAGGAAAATGTAGAGAGGAGGGAGTGAAAGGATGCCAGGTCCGCAGGGAGGCGAGTTTTCCTCCATTTCCGCTCGGCTGCCCGGAGCCCTGTTCTGTGAGCTCGCAATGAGTCGTCGAGCCACGGAGCGGGAGGGGAGGACCGAGCCGGCCTGGAGGATAGGGGACATAGAGAGTCAAAGGATGCAGAAAGGGAGGAGAGGAGGGTTGAGGAGGCAGAATCAGGAGATAGGTTGGAGAAGGTTTGAGCAGAGGGAAGAGATGATAGGATGGAAGAGGAGAGAGTAGCGGGGGAGAGAGAGCGAAGGTTGGGACGGCGCGAGGGTGCTGTAGGCTGCCATATGGTGAGGTAAGGTGAGATGGGGTGATGTAGGGTGAGGTGGGGTGAGGTAGGGTGATGTGGTGTGAGATGGGGTGAGGTAGGGTGAGGTGGGGTGGGGTGAGGTAGTGTGAGAGGGTGAGGTGGGGTGGGGTGGGGTGGGGTGGGGTAGGGTGAGGTGGGGTGAGGTAGGGTGAGGTGATGTAGGGTGAGGTGAGGTGGGGTGGGGTAGGGTGGGGTAGGGTGAGGTGGGGTGAGGTAGGGTGAGGTGATGTAGGGTGAGGTGAGGTGGGGTGGGGTGGGGTGGGGTGGGGTAGGGTGAGGTGAGGTGAGGTGGGGTGAGGTAGGTGAGGTGAGGTAGGATGAGGTGGGGTGAGGTGAGGTGAGGTGAGGTGAGGTAGGGTGAGGTGAGGTGGGGTGGGGTGAGGTAGGGTGAGGTGAGATGTGGTGAGGTAGGATGAGGTGAGGGTGAGGTAGGGTGATATGGTGTGAGATGGGTGAGGTAGGGTGCTGTAGGGTGCCATATGGTGAGGAAAGGTGAGATGGGGTGATGTAGGGTGAAATGGGGTGAGGTAGAGTGAGAGGGTGAGGTGGGGTGATGTAGGGTGAGGTGAGGTAGAGTGCTGTAGGGTGAGGTAAGGTAGGGTGAGGTAGGGTGATATGGTGTGAGATGGGGTAAGGTAGAGTGCTGTAGGGTGCTGTAGGGTGAGGTGAGGTAGGGTAATATGGTGTGAGATGGGGTGAGGTAGAGTGCTGTAGGGTGAGGTGAGGAGGGTGAGGTGAGGTAGGGTGAGGTAGGGTGATATGGTGTGAGATGAGGTAGAGTGCTGTAGGGTGCTGTAGGGTGAGGTGAGGTAGGTTGAGGTGAGGTAGGGTGAGGTAGGGTGATATGGTGTGAGATGGGGCGAGGTAGAGTGCTGTAGGGTGCTGTAGGGTGAGGTGAGGTAGGGTGAGGTGAGGTAGGGTGATATGGTGTGAGATGGGGTAAGGTAGAGTGCTGTAGGGTGCTGTAGGATGAGGTGAGGTAGGGTGATATGGTGTGAGATGGGGTGAGGTAGAGTGCTGTAGGGTGCTGTAGGGTGAGGTGAGGTAGGGTGAGGTGAGGTAGGGTAATATGGTGTGAGATGGGGTAAGGTAGAGTGCTGTAGGGTGCTGTAGGGTGAGGTGAGGTAGGGTAATATGGTGTGAGATGGGGTGAGGTAGAGTGCTGTAGGGTGAGGTGAGGTAGGTTGAGGTGAGGTAGGGTGAGATGAGGTAGGGTGAGGTAGGGTGATATGGTGTGATATGGGTGAGGTAGGGTGCTGTAGGGTGCCATATGGTGAGGAAAGGTGAGATGGGGTGATGTAGGGTGAAATGGGGTGAGGTAGGTGAGAGGGTGAGGTGGGGTGATGTAGGGTGAGGTGAGGTAGAGTGCTGTAGGGTGAGGTAAGGTAGGGTGAGGTAGGGTGATATGGTGTGAGATGGGGTAAGGTAGAGTGCTGTAGGGTGCTGTAGGGTGAGGTGAGGTAGGGTAATATGGTGTGAGATGGGGTGAGGTAGAGTGCTGTAGGGTGAGGTGAGGTAGGGTGAGGTGAGGTAGGGTGAGGTAGGGTGATATGGTGTGAGATGGGGCGAGGTAGAGTGCTGTAGGGTGCTGTAGGGTGAGGTGAGGTAGGTTGAGGTGAGGTAGGGTGAGGTAGGGTGATATGGTGTGAGATGGGGCGAGGTAGAGTGCTGTAGGGTGCTGTAGGGTGAGGTGAGGAGGGTGAGGTGAGGTAGGGTGATATGGTGTGAGATGGGGTAAGGTAGAGTGCTGTAGGGTGCTGTAGGATGAGGTGAGGTAGGGTGATATGGTGTGAGATGGGGTGAGGTAGAGTGCTGTAGGGTGCTGTAGGGTGAGGTGAGGTAGGGTGAGGTGAGGTAGGGTAATATGGTGTGAGATGGGGTAAGGTAGAGTGCTGTAGGGTGCTGTAGGGTGAGGTGAGGTAGGGTAATATGGTGTGAGATGGGGTGAGGTAGAGTGCTGTAGGGTGAGGTGAGGTAGGTTGAGGTGAGGTAGGGTGAGATGAGGTAGGGTGAGGTAGGGTGATATGGTGTGATATGGGGCGAGGTAGAGTGCTGTAGGGTGCTGTAGGGTGAGGTGAGGTAGGGTGAGGTGAGGTAGGGTGAGGTAGGGTGATAATGGTGTGAGATGGGGCGAGGTAGAGTGAGAGTTAAAGGGTGTGTTTGTTTCCTTTCCTCTGAATACAGCATCAGATGCACTGTGCTGGTTCCTGGCCCACTCTCACCTACTTATTGTACACACATACAGGCACAGAAAGCACTTGTTTTTCAGGAACTGCAAACGTGTAACAAAGCCACACACACACACACACACACACACACACACACACACACACACACACACACATATGCGCACGCACGCACACACACACACACACACACTCACACACACACACACACACAAATCAAATGTTATTAGTTGAGGTAGTATGTACATGTAGGTAGATTGAATTAAAGTGACTATGCATAGATGAAAACAGAGAGTGGCAGTGGTGTGGAGAGGGGGGGAGAGTGGGGGCAATGCAAATAGTCTGGGTAGCCATTTGACTAGATGTTCAAGAGTTTTATGGCTTGTGGGCATTGCGCTCCGCTTGCCGCTTGCAATGTGGTAGCAGAGAAAACAGTCTATGACTAGGGTGTCTGGAGTCTGACCATTTTTAGGGCCTTCCTCTGACACTGCCTGGTATAGAGGTCCTCGATGGCAGGAAGCTTGGCCCCAGTGATGTACTGGGCCGTTCACACTACCCTCTGTAGTGCCTTGTGGTCGGAGGCAGAGCAGATACCATACCAGGCAGTGATGCAACCTGTCAGGATGCTCTGGATGGTGCAGCTGTAGAACCTTTTGAGGATCTGAGGTCCCATGCCAGATCTTTTTAGTCTCCTGAGTAGGAATAGGTTTTGTTGTGCCCTCTTCACGACTGTCTTGGTGTGCTTGGACCATGTTAGTTTGTTGGTGATGTGGACACCAAGGAACTTGAATCTTGATCACGTTGAGGGAGAGGTTGTTGTCCTGGCACAACATGACCAGGTCTCTGACCTCCTCCCTATAGGCTGGCTCGTTGTTGTCGGTGATCAGGCCTACCACTGTTATGTCATCTGCAAATTTAATGATGATGTTGGATCACGCAGTCTTCTGGTACAGCTGGTGCTCTCATGCATGTTTCAGTGTTATTTGCCTCGAATCGAGTAGTAGTTTCGCTCATCCGGTAGGCTCGTGTCACTGGGCAGCTCTTGGCTGTGCTTTACTTTGTAGTCTTCAATAGTTTGCAGGCCCTGCCACATTCAACGAGCGTCAGAGCCGGTGTAGTATAATTCGATTTTAGTCCTGTATTGGCATTTTGACTGTTTGATGGTTCGTCAGAGGGCATAGCAGGATTTCTTATAAGCTTCCGGGTTACAGTCCCGCTCCTTGAAAGCAGCAGCTCTAGCCTTTAGCTCAGTGCAGATGCTGCCTGTAATCCATGGCTTCTGGTTTAGGGTATGTATGTACAGTCACTGTGGGGATGACGTCATCAATGCACTTATTGATGAAGCTAATGACTGATGTGGTGTACTCCTCAATGCCATTGGAGGAATCCTGGAACATACTCCAGTCTTTGCTAGCTAACACACACACACACACACACACACGCACACGCGCGTACACACACACACACACACACACACACACACACACACACACACACACACACACACACACACACACACACCTCACTTCCATCCTCTCTCTGTACTACAAACAGCGCATTAGGCTGGAGACAACACAATTGGACACATGTACTCTCCAGTAATAACATGTCTGTGTGTTTTGTGCATGGTTGTTAGCAGCAAAGTGCTTGTATTTACATGTATGAGGGCAGTCAGGGAGCAGGAGATTGGATCTGAACAGCCAAAGGCTAAGTTTACCGATTTCATTATTATTTCACCCTCCATCTGCACACACACAATCACACACACACAATCACACACACACACAAAAACACTCCACATATCTGCATGACTGGGTGAGTGTCATAATGTCTGTGTGAGTGTTGGGGGTGAGGGTTGTGTGTCCAAGCATCATCATGTATCATTAAAGTGATCTGGTCATGTGCTGTCAGATACAGTGCCTTCAGAAAGTATTTCAACCTTGATTTATTCCACATTTTCTTGTGTTTTCTCACCCATCTACACACAATATCCCATAAAGTGAAAGTGAAAATATGTTTTAATTCATTCTGCAAATGAAATACAGAAATATCTCATTTAAATAAGTATTACCACCCCTGAGTCAATACTTAGTAGAAGCACCTTTGGCAGCGATTACAGCTGTGAGTCTGTCTGGGTAAGTCTCTGAGAGCTTTCCACGCCTGGATTTTGCAACATTTGCCCATTATTATTTTCAAAATTCTTCAAGCTCTGTAAAATTGATTGTTGATCATTGCTAGACAAAATGTTTAAGTCTTGCTATAGATTTTCAAGTAGATTTATGTCAAAACTGTAACTCGGTCACTCATTCACTGTCTTCTTGGAAAGCAACTCCCGTGTAGATCTGGCCTTGTGTTTTAGGCTTTTGTCCTGCTGAAAAGTGTCAAGGTGGAAAGCAGACTGAACCCAATTTTCCTCTCTGATTTTGCCTGCGCCTAGTCCATCCGTTTCTTTTTTCCTGAAAAAACTTACTGATTACAAACATACCCATAATATGGTGCAAACACCACTATGCTTGAAAATATGGAGAGCGGTACTAAGTAATATGTTGTATTGGATTTGCACCAAACATAACATCTTGTATTCAGGACAAAAATGTAATTGCTTTGCCAGATTTTTTGCACCATTAATTTAGTGCCTGGTTGTAAACAGTATACATGTTTTGGAATATTTTTTATTCTTAATACGGTGCAGTCATCCTGTCCCCTTTGTAGAAAAGCATCCCCAAAGAATGATGTTTCCACCTCAATAGTTCACGTTTGGGATGGTGTTCTTGGTGTTGTACTCATCCCTCTCTTTCCTCCAAACACGGCCAGTGGAGTTTAGACCAAAAACCTATATTTTTGTCTAATCAGACCACATGACCTTCTCCCATTCCTCCTCTGGATCATCCAGATGGTCATTGGCAAACTTCAGACGGGCCTGGACATGCGCCGGCTTGAGCAGGGGGACCTTGCGTGTGCTGCAGGATTTTAATCCATGACGGCGTAGTGTGTTACGAATGGTTTTCTTTGAGACTGTGGTTCCAGCTATCTTCAGGTCATTGACCAGGTCCTGCCGTATAGTTCTGGGCTGATCCATCACCTTCCTCATGATCATTGATGCCCCACGAGGTGAGATCTTGCATGGAGCCCCAGACCGAGGGTGATTGACCGTCATCTTGAACTTTTTCCATTTTCTAACAATTGCGCCAACAGTTGTTGCCTTTTCACCAAGCTGCTTGCCTATTGTCCTGTAGCCCATCCCAGCCTTGTGCAGGTCTACAATTTTATCCTTGATGTCCTTACACAGCTCCCTGGTCTTGGCCATTGTGGAGAGATTGGAGTCTGTTTGATTGAGTGTGTGGACAGGTGTCTTTTATACAGGTAACGAGTTCAAACAGGTGCAGTTAATACAGGTAATGAGTGGAGAACAGGAGGTTTCTTAAAGAAAAACTAACAGGTCTGTGAGAGCCGGAATTCTTACTGGTTGGTAGGTGATCAAATACTTATGTCATGCAATAAAATGCAAATGAATGACTTAAAAATCATACAAAGTGATTTTCTGGATTGTTGTTTTAGAAGAATTCCGGCTCTCACAGACCTGTTAGTTTTAGAAACCTCCTGTTCTCCACTCATTACCTGTATTAACTGCACCTGTTTGAACTCGTGACCTGTACCTATGATAAAAATTACAGACCTCTACATGCTTTGTAAGTAGGGAAAGCTGCAAAATCGGCAGTGTTTCAAATACTTGTTCTCCCCACTGTATATTCAATGTCTGCTTTTTTTTACCCATCTACCAATAGGTGCACTTCTTTGTGAGGCATTGGAAAACCTCTTTGGTCTTTGTGCTTGAATCTATGCTTGAAATGCATTGCTCAACTGAGGAACCTTACAGATAATTGAATGTGTGGGTTACAGCACGTTTACTCTTAATATTATTTAGGCCTGACATAACAAAGTGTTTGAATACTTATTGACTAGCTTTCAGCTTTTCATTTTTAATTAATTTATAAAAATGTCCCCCAAAAATATTTCAGTTTTGACCTATATTGTTTGTAGGCCGGTGACAAAAATACACAATTTAATGCTGTGACACAACTAAATGTGAAGGGTTGTGAATACTTTCTGAAGGCACCGTATGAGACCTAAGACTGTAACAAGAGTAAATAAGGGATGGGAATGGGATATAAGGATGGAGCTGGGATATAAGGATGGACCTGGGATATAAGGATGGAGCTGGGATATAAGGATGGACCTGGGATATAAGGATGGACCTGGGATATAAGGATGGACCTGGGATATAAGGATGGACCTGGGATATAAGGATGCAGCTGGGATATAAGGATGGAGCTGGGATATAAGGATGGAGCTGGGATATAAGGATGGACCTGGGATATAAGGATGGAGCTGGGATATAAGGATGGAGCTGGGATATAAGGAGGACCTGGGATATAAGGATGGACCTGGGATATAAGGATGGAGCTGGGATATAAGGAGGACCTGGGATATAAGGATGGACCTGGGATATAAGGATGGAGCTGGGATATAAGGATGGACCTGGGATATAAGGAGGACCTGGGATATAAGGATGGAGCTGGGATATAAGGATGGACCTGGGATATAAGGATGGACCTGGGATATAAGGATGCAGCTGGGATATAAGGATGGAGCTGGGATATAAGGATGGAGCTGGGATATAAGGATGGACCTGGGATATAAGGATGGAGCTGGGATATAAGGATGGAGCTGGGATATAAGGAGGACCTGGGATATAAGGATGGACCTGGGATATAAGGATGGAGCTGGGATATAAGGAGGACCTGGGATATAAGGATGGACCTGGGATATAAGGATGGAGCTGGGATATAAGGATGGACCTGGGATATAAGGAGGACCTGGGATATAAGGATGGAGCTGGGATATAAGGAGGACCTGGGATATAAGGAGGACCTGGGATATAAGGAGGACCTGGGATATAAGGATAAAAAAGCTCTATGACACATTAGCAGTTACTAGGATTGATGTGGGAGATGTTTCTGTAGCGCTCCACAGTCTGAGGATTTACTCTCTACTCTACTCTCTCTAACCTACACTCTACACTCTACACTCTACACTCTCTACACTCTCTAGTCTACACTCTACTCTCTACTCTCTCTACTCTCTACTCTCTCTACACTCTACACTCTCTACACTCTACACTCTCTACTCTCTACTCTCTACTCTCTAATCTCTACTCTACACTCTCTACTCTCTACTCTCTACTCTACACTCTACACTCTCTACTCTCTACTCTCTCTACACTCTACTCTCTACACTCTACACTCTCTACACTCTACTCTCTACTCTCTCTACACTCTACACTCTCTACACTCTACACTCTCTACACTCTACACTCTACACTCTACACTCTACACTCTCTACTCTCTACTCTACACTCTACAATCTACACTCTCTACTCTCTACTCTCTACTCTACACTCTACACTCTCTACTCTCTACTCTACACTCTACATTCTACTCTCTACTCTCTACTCTCTACTCTCTACTCTACACTCTACTCTACACTCTACACTCTACACTCTACACTCTACTCTCTACTCTCTACTCTCCCTACACTCTACACTCTCTACTCTCTACTCTACACTCTCTACACTCTACTCTCTACTCTCTGCTCTACAATCTCTACTCTACACTCTCTACTCTCTACACTCTACTCTCTCTACACTCTACTCTCTCTACACTCTACTCTCTACACTCTACACTCTACTCTCTCTACACTCTACACTCTACACTCTCTACTCTACACTCTACACTCTCTACTCTCTACTCTCTACTCTACACTCTCTACTCTAAACTCTCTACTCTCTACACTCTACTCTCTCTACACTCTACTCTCTCTACACTCTACACTCTCTACACTCTACACTCTCTACTCTATACTCTCTACTCTACACTCTCTACTCTACACTCTCTACTCTCTACAATCTACTCTCTCTACACTCTACTCTCTACACTCTACACTCTACTCTCTCTACACTCTACTCTCTACACTCTACACTCTACTCTCTCTACACTGTACACTCTACACTCTCTACACCCTACACTCTCTACTCTCTACTCTACACTCTCTACACTCTACTCTCCACTCTCTACTCTACACTCTACTCTCTCTACACTCTACACTCTACACTCTACTCTCTACTCTCTACACTCTACACTCTACACTCTACACTCTCTACTCTCTACACTCTCTACTCTCTACTCTCTACTCTCTACTCTCTCTACACTCCTCACTCTCTACTCTCTACTCTCTACTCTCTCTACACTCTACACTCGCTACACTCTACACTCTCTACTCTCTACTCTCTACTCTACACTCTCTCTACACTCTACTCTCTACACTCTACACTACTCTCTACTCTACTCTACACTCTACACTCTACACTCTACACTCTACACTCTACTCTCTACACTCTACACTCTACACTCTCTACTCTCTACACTCTACTCTCTCTACACTCTACACTCTCTACTCTCTACTCTCTCTACACTCTCTCTACTCTCTCTACTCTCTACTCTCTACACTCTCTCACTCTACACTACTCTCTCTACTCTACACTCTACTCTCTCTACACTCTCTCTACACTCTACTCTCTACTCTCTGCTCTACAATCTCTCTCTCTCTACACTCTCTACTCTCTACACTCTACTCTCTCTCTACACTCTACTCTCTCTACACTCTACTCTCTACACTCTACACTCTACTCTCCACTCTCTACTCTACACTCTACACTCTACTCTCTCTCTCTACACTCTACACTCTCTACACTCTACTCTCTACTCTACTACTCTACACTCTACACTCTCTACTCTCTACTCTCTACTCTCTCTACACTCTACACTCTACTCTCTCTACACTCTACACTCTACACTCTCTACACTCTACACTCTCTACTCTATACTCTCTCTACTCTACACTCTCTACTCTACACTCTCTACTCTCTACAATCTACTCTCTCTACACTCTACTCTCTACACTCACACTTTCTACACTCTCTCTACTCTCTACACTCTACTCTCTCTACACTCTACTCTCTCTACACTCTACACTCTACACTCTCTCTCTACACTCTACACTCTACACTCTCTACACCCTACACTCTCTACACTCTACTCTACACTCTCTACACTCTACTCTCCACTCTCTACTCTACACTCTACTCTCTCTACACTCTACACTCTACACTCTACTCTCTACTCTCTACACTCTACACTCTACACTCTACACTCTCTACTCTCTACACTCTACACTCTCTACTCTCTACTCTCTACTCTCTACACTCTCTACTCTCTACTCTCTACTCTCTACTCTCTCTACACTCTACACTCTCTACTCTCTACTCTCTACTCTCTCTACACTCTACACTCGCTACACTCTACACTCTCTACTCTCTACTCTCTACTCTACACTCTCTCTACACTCTACTCTCTACACTCTACACTCTACTCTCTCTACACTCTACACTCTACACTCTACTCTCTCTACACTCTACACTCTACACTCTCTACTCTCTACTCTCTACTCTCTACTCTACACTCTCTACTCTCTACTCTCTACTCTCTACTCTCTACTCTCTCTACACTCTCTACTCTCTACTCTCTCTACACTCTACACTCTCTACACTCTACACTCTACACTCTACTCTCTTCTCTCTACTCTCTACTCTCTACTCTACACTCTCTACTCTCTACTCTACACTCTACACTCTACTCTCTACTCTCTCTACACTCTACACTCTACACTCTACACTCTCTACACTCTACACTCTCTACTCTCTACTCTCTACTCTCTACTCTCTCTACTCTACACTCACTCTCTACACTCTACACTCTACTCTCTCTACACTCTACACTCTACACTCTCTACTCTACACTCTCTACACTCTACTCTCTACTCTCTACTCTACACTCTCTACTCTCTACTCTCTACACTCTACTCTCTACTCTCTCTACACTCTCTACTCTCTACTCTCTACTCTCTCTACACTCTCTACACTCTACACTCTACACTCTACACTCTACACTCTACACTCTCTACTCTCTACTCTCTACTCTCTACTCTCTACACTCTACACTCTCTCTCTACTCTACACTCTACACTCTACACTCTACTCTCTACACTCTACTCTACACTCTACACTCTACTCTACACTCTCTACCTCTACACTCTACACTCTCTACACTCTCTCTACTCTCTACACTCTACACTCTCTACACTCTACTCTCTACACTCTCTCTCTCTCTACACTCTCTACACTCTCACACTCTACACTCTCTCTCTACTCTCTACTCTCTACACTCTACTCTCTCTACACTCTACTCTCTACACTCTCTACTCTACACTCTACTCTCTACTCTACACTCTCTACTCTCTACTCTACACTCTCTACTCTACACTCTCTACAATCTACTCTCTCTACACTCTACTCTCTCTACACTCTCTCTACTACTCTCTACACTCTACTCTCTCACTCTACACTCTACTCTCTCTACACTCTACTCTCTACACTCTACACTCTCTACACCCTACACTCTCTACTCTCTACTCTACACTCTCTACACTCTACTCTCCACTCTCCACTCTACACTCTACACTCTACTCTCTCTACACTCTACTACTCTCTCTACACTCTACTCTCTACTCTACACTCTACACTCTCTACTCTACTCTCTCACTCTACACTCTACTCTCTACTCTCTCTACACTCTACACTCTCTACTCTCTCTACTCTCTACTCTACTCTACACTCTACACTCTACTCTCTACTCTCTCTACACTCTACACTCTCTACACTCTACACTCTCTACTCTCTACTCTCTACTCTACACTCTCTACTCTACACTCTCTACTCTCTACACTCTACTACACTCTCTACACTCTCTACTCTCTCTACACTCTACACTCTACTACTCTCTACTACTCTACTCTCTCTCTACACTCTACACTCTACACTCTCTCTACACTCTACACTCTACACTCTACACTCTACACTCTCTACTCTCTCTCTACTCTCTACACTCTACACTCTCACTCTCTACTCTCTACACTCTACTCTCTACTCTCTCTACACTCTACTCTACACTCTCTACTCTACACTCTCTACTCTACACTCTCTACTCTACACTCTCTACTCTCTACACTCTACTCTCTCTACACTCTACTCTCTACACTCTACACTCTACTCTCTCTACACTCTTCTCTCTACACTCTCTACACACTCTACTCTCTCTACACTCTACACTCTACACTCTCTACTCTCTACTCTCTACTCTCTACTCTACACTCTCTACTCTCTACACTCTACACTCTCTACTCTCTCTCTACTCTCTACTCTCTACTCTCTCTACACTCTACTCTACACTCTACTCTCTACTCTACACTCTCTACACTCTACACTCTACACTCTACACTCTACTCTCTCTCTCTACTCTCTACTCTCTACTCTCTATTCTCTACTCTACACTCTACACTCTACTCTCTACTCTCTCTACACTCTACTCTACTCTCTCTACACTCTACACTCTCTACACTCTCTACACTCTACACTCTCTACACTACTCTACTCTCTCTACTCTCTACTCTCACTCTCTCTACACTCTACTCTACACTCTCTCTCTACTCTACACTCTCTACTCTACACTCTCTACACTCTACTCTCTACTCTCTCTACACTCTACTCTCTACACTCTACACTCTACTCTCTCTACACTCTCTACTCTCTACTCTCTACTCTACACTCTCTACTCTACACTCTACACTCTACACTCTACACTATACACTCTTCTCTCTACTCTCTACTCTCTACTCTACACTCTCTACTCTACACTCTACACTCTACACTCTACTCTCTACTCTCTCTACACTCTACACTCTACACTCTCTACACTCTACACTCTCTCACTCTCTACTCTCTACTCTACACTCTCTACACTCTACTCTCTTCTCTCTACTCTACACTCTCTACTCTACACTCTCTACTCTCTACACTCTACTCTCTCTACTCTCTACTCTCTACACTCTACACTCTCTCTCTACTCTCTACTCTCTACTCTACACTCTCACTCTCTACTCTACTCTCTCTCTACACTCTCTACACTCTACTCTCTACTCTCTACTCTACACTCTCTCTACTCTCTACACTCTCTACTCTCTACTCTCACTCTACTACTCTACACTCTACACTCTACTCTCTCTACACTCTACACTCTACACTCTCTACTCTCTACTCTCTACTCTCTACTCTACACTCTCTACTCTCTACTCTCTACTCTCTCTACACTCTACACTCTCTACACTCTCTACTCTCTACTCTCTACTCTCTACTCTACACTCTCTACTCTCTACTCTACACTCTCTACTCTACACTCTACACTCTACACTCTACACTCTACACTCTACACTCTACTCTCTACACTCTACTCTCTACTCTCTTTCCATCCTTGTCTTCTCTTCCCTTCCACCATGCTGAACATTCTACTACCCCGAGCTACAGCTACCCTCCCTGGCCTACCTGTGTCTGCACGTATCTCATCACCCTCTCTGCCTGTGTGTGTGTGTGTGTGTGCATCATTTTGAAAGTCAAACTCTATCTTGTTCATCATTAAATTCAAACCTGTATATGGAGCAACAATGTACTGAGTGGTCAAAGCTTTTATTCTCTCCAACAACAAGGACGTGGTAGTAGTACAAATAACATAGCAGGTAGGATCCATGTCGATTCCACAAAGACCGGGGGACATTTTGTTATTAAAAAGCAATTTCTTGCTGAGTGAAACAGACGTCCAATTCATGAGGTTATTTCACAAAGATACGCTATTCATCAAACCCTCCATCGATCTCTGAAAGGGAGGGAGGTAGGCTGGGGTTGGAAGAGAATATAACTCATGTAAAGGGTGTCCCCAACAGGTCTGTTATGGTTGCATCTCTAGCTTTGATGAGGTACAGGTAATATCTCAACGACGGGATGATCAAGACTTTATGGAGATATGAACTAGGTTATAGATTACATTCAAAGGTTGACATTTCCTTTCCCCTGTTGTTCACTTTGACTGAGTAGAAATAGTTTTTAAAAACTGTTGGTTGCTAAAATCCGGCGAGAACTAGGACTATAAAAAAAACAGACAGCTGAAGCTTGTCTGAGCGGTTGGCTTGATATAGCCTCATCCGTCAGAACGGTTGGCTTGATATAGCCTCATCCGTCAGAGCGGTTGGCTTGATATAGCCTCATCCGTCAGAGCGGTTGGCTTGATATAGCCTCATCCGTCTGAGCGGTTGGCTTGATATAGCCTCATCCGTCTGAAAGGTTGGCTTGATATAGCCTCTTCCGTCAGAGCGGTTGGCTTGATATAGCCTCATCCGTCAGAGCGGTTGGCTTGATATAGCCTCATCCGTCAGAGCGGTTGGCTTGATATGCCCTCATCCATCAGAGCGGTTGGCTTGATATAGCCTCATCTGTCAGAGCGGTTGGCTTGATATAGCCTCATCCGTCAGAGCGGTTGGCTTGATATAGCCTCACCCGTCAAAGCGGTTGGCTTGATATGCCCTCAACCGTCAGAGCGGTTGGCCTGATATGTCCTCATCCATCAGAGCGGTTGGCTTGATGACCTCATCCGTCAGAGCAGTTGGCCTGATATGCCCTCACCCTCTAGTAACTTATGCTGATTCAGTAAGATCTTTCCACTATAGTGTCCTGTCAGATCTTAATTTTGAGGCCTTTTGTCACCACCCCACACACAGACACAGCTGCTTCTATTAGATTAGGTTTCATATAATTGTGGTCTATCGTAAAGCTTATTTTGTATCCTTTTGTGTTAGTACAGACTGAAAATTAAGAAATATGTAAAGTCCTCTCACATCAAATACTTTGTAACCAGATAGACATTGTCCTTCAAGCGTCTATTTAGTACAAAGTGGCAGTAAGCCAGTAGTATACAATAATGTGCTTCATTTGCAGGATTTATCCCAGTGCTTATGAATTCACCCCAGCTACCGGTGAGGCAAAGGAGGCATACTTAATACCCAGATTTTAAGCCTTAATTTAACCAAAGTGGTGAGATTAATGCATTTACAATAATGAACATCAGCATTCATTACCCCTCACAGGATAACACACACACACACACACACACACACACACACACACACACACACACACACACACACACACACACACACACACACACAGAGCTAATGTTAATTATGTTAATTAAAAACTGCTTCATCATCCCAATGTGGGGAAGGAGGAAAAGGAGGTAAGGAAGGAGGAAAAGGAGGTAAGGAAGGCGGCAGCGAGGGGTGTGATGGTAAAACTATAAGCGAAGGCTTCTTACTGTAGATGTAGCATTTTGTCCAGTTTGGGGAGGATGGACTTAGGGTGAGAATAGTCCAGTTTTGGGGAGGATGGGCTTAGGGTGAGAATAGTCCAGTTTTGGGGAGGATGGGCTTAGGGTGAGAATAGTCCAGTTTTGGGGAGGATGGGCTTAGGGTGAGAATAGTCCAGTTTTGGGGAGGATGGACTTAGGGTGAGAATAGTCCAGTTTGGGGGAGGATGGGCTTAGGGTGAGAATAGTCCAGTTTTGGGGAGGATGGGCTTAGGGTGAGAATAGTCCAGTTTTGGGGGAGGATGGGCTTAGGATGAGAATAGTCCAGTTTGGGGGAGGATGGGCTTAGGGTGAGAATAGTTCTGGAACACTACTAGTCTGGTGGTTAGACTATCCACCTCCATTGTTCAGTGACCAACTCACATTTCCTTTTGCCCCAATTTACCAACGACCCCTCTTTCTCCAAACCTCCAGCAATACCCAAGATACCCTCCTAATTGCCCCATATCCCTCCACCTTTTCCCCCATCCCTCATCAGGGGATATGTTTCCCCCAGCACTGGGTCCATTTGGGTTAGTTAGTGCTCCAGTTACAGCAGTGAACAAGCATTATACACACACACACACACACACACACACACACACACACACACACACACACACACACACACACACACACACTTATGCATACACAGACTTGAACATACACACACACAGACACATACACACACACACACACACACACATACACACACTTATGCATACACACACACATACACACACTTATACATACACACACTTATACATACACACACTTATGCATACATACACACACTTATACATACACATACACACACGTATACATACACACACTTATACATACACACACATACACACAGTTCATACAAGGTTCATACAGGCACACCCATGCACGTACAGACAGTGCCAGCCCTTCATGGCACATGAATAAAAAGTGTGCCCTCTTTATTTTCCTTTTGACTACTAAGTGGCCTCGCTAATGCTTTCTGCTCTAACTGGCTTCTGCTCTATGCTCTAGGGCACAGGGACACAGCTGAAGAAATGACCCCTGGAACAATGCATTACAGACAGACACACACACAACCACTACATGGGGCTTGTTTTGACCCTCAGGGTGCCCTGGATTGCCACATCCTTGTTTCTGTGCGTGGACACACTAAAGACTGCCCCTGTAGCGATGCTTTCCACCCAAACAAGCATGTCAACATAATGGCTAATATGCCCATGTATCAAAGAGGTCCTCTGCTTATGTCCTCCTGGCTCCTCAACCATTTGGATTCAGTAGAAGATGAATGATGACTGACTGTGCAAGATGACTGACTGTGGAAAATGAGGGAAGAAGAAGGAGAAGGAAGAGGAGAAGAAGAAGGAGAAGAAGAAGGAGAAAGAGAAGGAGAAAGAGAAGGAGAAGAAGGAGAAGGAAGAGGAGAAAGAGAAGGAGAAAGAAAGAGAAGTGAGGGGAGAACAGAAAGGAATCATTCCAGTTGACAGTAGCTGCATCATAGCACTACAGGAGCTGTCCATGGGGCTGATCTCTGTCTTTCTGTTGGTACTGTAGGGCTCTCACATGCTGTTTGCCAAGGGAACAGGGAGACAGGGATCAGCACCTTGGACAGCTCCTGTAGCATTGATGCACTATGATACTAATGATGATACATGCAGGGCAGTGTGAGTTCATCCTAACCAGGTGGGTCATGGAGAGTTATAGCATACAGTCAGAGTCAAAGAGTCTCCTACTTAATATGATTTTACTGATTTACTTCCTCTGCCTGCCTACTCAGCAATGTGAGACACAGTTCAAACCAGGACCTCGGACAGCAGTGTGTGTGTGTGTGTGTGTGTGTGTGTGTGTGTGTGTGTGTGTGTGTGTGTGTGTGTGTGTCCTAAGTTGTGGGGGATAACAGTGGATTCAAATGAACCCTTTGAGGTACTTTTATGTCCCTTTGCTGCTCTCTTAGACAGTTTCCTATATACTGTAGGTCACAGACTCTGATCTCACTCACACACACACACACACACACACACACACACACACACACACACACACACACACACACACACACACAGAGAGAGAGAGAGATGCACACTCAGCTCTTTGCACTGGGTAATACACTTTCTGATTCTTAATTGAGTAATGGTTAAGCAATGACTGATGTTTAATGCCAGTACAAATTTTAGCTTTCCAGACCCCTCACTCTCCCCATCAGTCCATCTGTCATTCCCACCATCATTCCCCCATTTTTCTGAATTTCCCCAGTCATTAATTCCCCCTGTGATTTTCCCCTGCCATTCCCTCTGTCATTCCCCCTAGTCATTTCCCCCGTCATTCCCCCTGTAATTCCCCAGTCATTCCCCATTTAATTCCCCCTAGTCATTTCCCCCGTCATTCCCTCAGTCATTCCCCCTGTAATTCCCCAGTCATTCCCCATTTAATTCCCCCTGTCATTTTCCCCTGCCATTCCCTCAGTCATTCCCCCTGTAATTCCCCAGTCATTCCCCATTTAATTCCCCTAGTCATTTCCCCCGTCATTCCCTCAGTCATTCCCCTGTAATTCCCCAGTCATTCCCCATTTAATTCCCCTGTCATTTTCCCCTGCCATTCCCTCAGTCATTCCCCTGTAATTCCCCAGTCATTCCCCATTTCAATTCCCCTAGTCATTTCCCCGTCATTCCCCCCCCCTAGTCAGTCACTTCCCATGTCATTCCCCCTGTTATTTCCCCTGCCATTCCCTCTACCAGCAGGATCCCAAAGAGGAGCTTTGACTCTCTCCCTCCCTCTTTCCTACAGTATGTCTTCCTCTGATCTCTAGATGCCTTTTCTGAGGATAAACGTCCCCCCTATTCCCTCTTTCCTACAGTATGTGTCCCTCTGATCTCTAGATGCCTTTTCTGAGGATAAACGTCCCCCCTATTCCCTCTTTCCTACAGTATGTGTCCCTCTGATCTCTAGATGTCTTTTCTGAAGATAAAAGTCCCCCCTAATCCCTCTTTCCTACAGTATGTGTCCCTCTGATCTCTAGATGTCTTTTTTGAGGATAAAAGTCCTCTATTCCCTGTGTAGCAATGACACATTTAGAGTCACTGTGGAAAGTGTGTGTGTGTGTGTGTGTGTGTGTGTGTGTGTGTGTGTGTGTGTGTGTGTGTGTGTGTGTGTGTGTGTGTGTGTGTGTGTGTGTGTGTGTGTGCACGCGCGCTAGTAGAGGTCATCGTGCTGGTGACCTCAGCCGCTCTGAAACCTGCAGAAGCACAGTTACCTAGGATTCAGAAGCATGGAGATTGTTCTGGATCACGGTGCTTTTCGGGCACACATTAAAACATATACAGAGCCTATGAAGTGGTTCCTACTATAGAGGTATCCAATGCCATCCATTGGAAGCCATGAAGTGGTCTATACCATACCGTCTGCCTCCATAACAGAAACCCCTTCAGACATCGAGACGGTTGAGTGGGCAGTGTAGCTTTACCTTCACAAAACAAAAGGCCATACTGTGTTATATGGTACAAGGTGATATCAGCTCTCACAAGGTCCCAGCTGGCAGGCAGACTACTGTGTGTTTCTCTCTGTCTTCCTCTCCTTCTGTCTCTCTGTCAGACATATCTGACTGGCTAGGCTGAATCGATGGGCCAGCTCATCTCTCTGCTCTGTGCTCTAACAGCATGGTTACATGGTTACACATGACTGATGCTGTGGATTAATTCTGACGATCTTTCTATCTCTGTTTCTTTCTCTCTTATCTCTGCTGTTTCCTCCTCTCTCTCTCTCTCTCTCTCTCTCTCTCTCACTTTCTCTTTCTCTCCCTCACTCTCTAGCTTTCTCTCTTCATTCTCTCTCGCTCTGAGGAAGGTGAAAACATTTAAATTAACAAAATTGCAAAAATGGAAAGACCTGAGAGCACAACTTCACTCGAGGGACAACATCACACACAACACAACACATTACAAAACATCGCACACACGACACATTACAAAACAACACAACGTAACACAAAATACCTTAATTTGCATTTTCATTTAATTGTATTTGGCCCATAGCGCCTGTGTAGCAAATCAATCTTTCTAACTCCATTTCCGATATATTAAAGGGAGACGGGAGAAAAGAATAAAGGGAAGATATTGATTGTCTGAGTGTTCATTGTCTGCTCGTAGATTGAACACTTCATATGAATTACATTATATTGCTGTTTGTTGTGATTTTTTTCTCCTTTTCTGTTACTTTATCCGTGGTAGAGAATGATGATGGTAATTTCATGTGGCATAGTCAGGGGGCCTGATTGGCTGTTGTTGGGGTTCTAATGGTGTTGATTGGCTGTTGTTTGGGTTGTAATTAATTATCAAATCACATTTTATTCGTCACATGCGCCGAATACAACCTTACAGTGAAATGCGTACTTACAAGCCCTTAACCAACGATGAAGTTTTAAGAAAATACCAAATAAAAAAAGTTTCAAAAAGAAACAGACAAGAAAAACAAATAATTAAAAGGCAGCAGTAAATAACAATAGCAGGGCTCTATAAAGGGTATTACGGTACAGAGTTAATGTGGAGGCTATATACAGGGTATTACGGTACAGAGTCAATGTGGAGGCTATATACAGGGTATTACGGTACAGAGTCAATGTGGGGGCTATATACAGGGTATTACGGTACAGAGTCAATGTGGGGGCTATATACAGGGTATTACAGTACAGAGTCAATGTGGGGGCTCTATACAGGGTATTACGGTACAGAGTCAATGTGGGGGCTATATACAGGGTATTACGGTACAGAGTCAATGTGGGGGCTATATACAGGGTATTACGGTACAGAGTCAATGTGGGGGCTCTATACAGGGTATTACGGTACAGAGTCAATGTGGGGGCTATATACAGGGTATTACGGTACAGAGTCAATGTGGGGGCTATACACAGGGTATTACGGTACAGAGTCAATGTGGGGGCTATATACAGGGTATTACAGTACAGAGTCAATGTGGGGGCTATATACAGGGTATTACGGTACAGAGTCAATGTGGGGGCTATATACAGGGTATTACGGTACAGAGTCAATGTGGGGGCTATATACAGGGTATTACGGTACAGAGTCAATGTGGGGGCTATATACAGGGTATTACGGTACAGAGTCAATGTGGAGGCTCTATACAGGGGGTCCAGGAAGAGAGTCAATGTGGAGGCTCTATACAGGGGTCCAGGAAGAGAGTCAATGTGGAGGCTATATACAGGGTATTACGGTACAGAGTCAATGTGGGGGCTATATACAGGGTATTACGGTACAGAGTCAATGTGGGGGCTATATACAGGGTATTACGGTACAGAGTCAATGTGGAGGCTATATACAGGGGGTCCAGGAAGAGAGTCAATGTGGAGGCTCTATACAGGGGGTCCAGGAAGAGAGTCAATGTGGAGGCTATATACAGGGTATTACGGTACAGAGTCAATGTGGGGGCTATATACAGGGTATTACGGTACAGAGTCAATGTGGGGGCTATATACAGGGTATTACGGTACAGAGTCAATGTGGGGGCTATATACAGGGTATTACGGTACAGAGTCAATGTGGGGGCTATATACAGGGTATTACGGTACAGAGTCAATGTGGGGGCTATATACAGGGTATTACGGTACAGAGTCAATGTGGAGGCTCTATACAGGGGGTCCAGGAAGAGAGTCAATGTGGAGGCTATATACAGGGTATTACGGTACAGAGTCAATGTGGGGGCTATATACAGGGTATTACGGTACAGAGTCAATGTGGGGGCTATATACAGTGTATTACGGTACAGAGTCAATGTGGAGGCTATATACAGGGGGTCCAGGAAGAGAGTCAATGTGGAGGCTCTATACAGGGGGTCCAGGAAGAGAGTCAATGTGTAGGCTCTATACAGGGGGTCCTGGAAGAGAGTCAATCTGGAGGCTATATACAGGGTATTACGGTACAGAGTCAATGTGGAGGCTATATACAGGGGGTACAGGAAGAGAGTCAATGTGGAGGCTATATACAGGGGGTCCTGGAAGAGAGTCAATGTGGGGGCTATATACAGGGGGTCCTGGAAGAGAGTCAATGTGGGGGCTATATACAGGGTATTACGGTACAGAGTCAATGTGGAGGCTATATACAGGGGGTCCAGGAAGAGAGTCAATGTGGGGGCTATATACAGGGGGTCCTGGAAGAGAGTCAATGTGGGGGCTATATACAGGGGGTCCTGGAAGAGAGTCAATGTGGAGGCTATATACAGGGGGTCCAGGAAGAGAGTCAATGTGGAGGCTATATACAGGGGGTCCTGGAAGAGAGTCAATGTGGAGGCTATATACAGGGGGTCCTGGAAGAGAGTCAATGTGGGGGCTATATACAGGGGGTCCAGGAAGAGAGTCAATGTGGGGGCTATATACAGGGGGTCCAGGAAGAGAGTCAATGTGGAGGCTCTATACAGGGGGTCCTGGAAGAGAGTCAATGTGGAGGCTATATACAGGGTATTACGGTACAGAGTCAATGTGGAGGCTATATACAGGGGGTACAGGAAGAGAGTCAATGTGGAGGCTATATACAGGGGGTCCTGGAAGAGAGTCAATGTGGGGGCTATATACAGGGGGTCCTGGAAGAGAGTCAATGTGGGGGCTATATACAGGGTATTACGGTACAGAGTCAATGTGGAGGCTATATACAGGGGGTCCAGGAAGAGAGTCAATGTGGGGGCTATATACAGGGGGTCCTGGAAGAGAGTCAATGTGGGGGCTATATACAGGGGGTCCTGGAAGAGAGTCAATGTGGAGGCTATATACAGGGTGTCCAGGAAGAGAGTCAATGTGGAGGCTATATACAGGGGGTCCTGGAAGAGAGTCAATGTGGAGGCTATATACAGGGGGTCCTGGAAGAGAGTCAATGTGGGGGCTATATACAGGGGGTCCAGGAAGAGAGTCAATGTGGGGGCTATATACAGGGGGTCCAGGAAGAGAGTCAATGTGGAGGCTATATACAGGGGTCCAGGAAGAGAGTCAATGTGGAGGCTATATACAGGGGGTCCAGGAAGAGAGTCAATGTGGAGGCTATATACAGGGGGTCCTGGAAGAGAGTCAATGTGGAGGCTATATACAGGGGGTCCTGGAAGAGAGTCAATGTGGGGGCTATATACAGGGGTCCTGGAAGAGAGTCAATGTGGGGGCTATATACAGGGTATTACGGTACAGAGTCAATGTGGAGGCTATATACAGGGGGTCCAGGAAGAGAGTCAATGTGGGGCTATATACAGGGGGTCCTGGAAGAGAGTCAATGTGGAGGCTATATACAGGGTGTCCAGGAAGAGAGTCAATGTGGAGGCTATATACAGGGGTCCTGGAAGAGAGTCAATGTGGAGGCTATATACAGGGGGTCCTGGAAGAGAGTCAATGTGGGGGCTATATACAGGGGGTCCAGGAAGAGAGTCAATGTGGGGGCTATATACAGGGGGTCCAGGAAGAGAGTCAATGTGGAGGCTATATACAGGGGGTCCAGGAAGAGAGTCAATGTGGAGGCTATATACAGGGTATTACGGTACAGAGTCAATGTGGGGGCTATATACAGGGTATTACGGTACAGAGTCAATGTGGGGGCTATATACAGGGGGTCCAGGAAGAGAGTCAATGTGGGGGCTATATACAGGGGGTCCAGGAAGAGAGTCAATGTGGAGGCTATATACAGGGGGTCCAGGAAGAGAGTCAATGTGGGGGCTATATACAGGGGTCCTGGAAGAGAGTCAATGTGGAGGCTATATACAGGGGGTCCTGGAAGAGAGTCAATGTGGGGGCTATATACAGGGGGTCCAGGAAGAGAGTCAATGTGGGGCTATATACAGGGGTCCAGGAAGAGAGTCAATGTGGAGGCTATATACAGGGGGTACAGGTACAGAGTCAATGTGGAGGCTATATACAGGGGGTCCTGGAAGAGAGTCAATGTGGAGGCTATATACAGGGGGTCCAGGAAGAGAGTCAATGTGGAGGCTATATACAGGGGGTACAGGTACAGAGTCAATGTGGAGGCTATATACAGGGGGTCCTGGAAGAGAGTCAATGTGGAGGCTATATACAGGGGGTCCAGGAAGAGAGTCAATGTGGAGGCTATATACAGGGGGTACAGGTACAGAGTCAATGTGGAGGCTATATACAGGGGGTCCTGGAAGAGAGTCAATGTGGAGGCTATATACAGGGGGTCCAGGAAGAGAGTCAATGTGGAGGCTATATACAGGGGGTACAGGTACAGAGTCAATGTGGAGGCTATATACAGGGGGTCCTGGAAGAGAGTCAATGTGGAGGCTATATACAGGGGGTCCAGGAAGAGAGTCAATGTGGAGGCTATATACAGGGGTCCAGGAAGAGAGTCAATGTGGAGGCTATATACAGGGGGTCCTGGAAGAGAGTCAATGTGGGGGCTCTATACAGGGGGTCCTGGAAGAGAGTCAATGTGGGGGCTATATACAGGGGGTCCTGGAAGAGAGTCAATGTGGGGGCTATATACAGGGGGTCCTGGAAGAGAGTCAATGTGGGGCTATATACAGGGGTCCTGGAAGAGAGTCAATGTGGGGGCTATATACAGGGGGTCCTGGAAGAGAGTCAATGTGAGGGCTCTATACAGGGGGTCCTGGAAGAGAGTCAATGTGGGGGCTATATACAGGGGGTCCAGGAAGAGAATCAATGTGGGGGCTCTATACAGGGGTCCTGGAAGAGAGTCAATGTGGGGGCTATATACAGGGGTCCTGGAAGAGAGTCAATGTGGGGGCTATATACAGGGGTCCAGGAAGA
Organism: Oncorhynchus nerka; assembly: GCF_034236695.1. Classification (NCBI taxonomy): domain Eukaryota; kingdom Metazoa; phylum Chordata; class Actinopteri; order Salmoniformes; family Salmonidae; genus Oncorhynchus; species Oncorhynchus nerka. The sequence goes on along the minus strand of NC_088400.1, from coordinate 18,744,604 downwards.
GAGTCAATGTGGAGGCTATATACAGGGGGTCCTGGAAGAGAGTCAATGTGGAGGCTATATACAGGGGTCCTGGAAGAGAGTCAATGTGGGGGCTATATACAGGGGTCCAGGAAGAGAGTCAATGTGGGGGCTATATACAGGGGGTCCAGGAAGAGAGTCAATGTGGAGGCTATATACAGGGGGTACAGGTACAGAGTCAATGTGGAGGCTATATACAGGGGGTCCTGGAAGAGAGTCAATGTGGAGGCTATATACAGGGGTCCTGGAAGAGAGTCAATGTGGAGGCTATATACAGGGGGTCCAGGAAGAGAGTCAATGTGGAGGCTATATACAGGGGTACAGGTACAGAGTCAATGTGGAGGCTATATACAGGGGGTCCTGGAAGAGAGTCAATGTGGAGGCTATATACAGGGTCCAGGAAGAGAGTCAATGTGGAGGCTATATACAGGGGGTACAGGTACAGAGTCAATGTGGAGGCTATATACAGGGTATTACGGTACAGAGTCAATGTGGGGGCTATATACAGGGTATTACGGTACAGAGTCAATGTGGGGGCTATATACAGGGGGTCCAGGAAGAGAGTCAATGTGGGGGCTATATACAGGGGGTCCAGGAAGAGAGTCAATGTGGAGGCTATATACAGGGGGTCCAGGAAGAGAGTCAATGTGGGGCTATATACAGGGGGTCCTGGAAGAGAGTCAATGTGGAGGCTATATACAGGGGGTCCTGGAAGAGAGTCAATGTGGGGGCTATATACAGGGGTCCAGGAAGAGAGTCAATGTGGGGGCTATATACGGGGTCCAGGAAGAGAGTCAATGTGGAGGCTATATACAGGGGTACAGGTACAGAGTCAATGTGGAGGCTATATACAGGGGGTCCTGGAAGAGAGTCAATGTGGAGGCTATATACAGGGGGTCCAGGAAGAGAGTCAATGTGGAGGCTATATACAGGGGGTACAGGTACAGAGTCAATGTGGAGGCTATATACAGGGGGTCCTGGAAGAGAGTCAATGTGGAGGCTATATACAGGGGGTCCAGGAAGAGAGTCAATGTGGAGGCTATATACAGGGGTACAGGTACAGAGTCAATGTGGAGGCTATATACAGGGGGTACAGAGTCAATGTGGGGGCTATATACAGGGTATTACGGTACAGAGTCAATGTGGGGGCTATATACAGGGGGTCCAGGAAGAGAGTCAATCAAATGGACGGAGGAGTCCTGGAAGAGAGCCAAATAAAAAAATCAGCTACAAGACGAGGGCCGGACTGTTCGAATGTTCATTGAAAAATTTTTAAATGGCATATAGAGTGAACCTAATTGAACCTACTGAAAACCTAACAAATATATTACAATATGATCAGATAAATAAAGCAATATTTTCTTATGGCTCTGTCAGTAATCTTTAATTTTCAACAGACACAAAAGACAAATTTCCTTTATATAAATATCCCCATAACATGAACATTAAATGAAAGAAAGGCTATTCAAGGCACCATCAGTAGACTATATTTTCTATTTTAGCAAAAGTGGGCTAAATTTACTTCAAAGAAAAAACAATAATAGCAATTTTCTATCATCCACTCAACTGAAATATTTTAAAATATAATTGGATTGAAATACAAAAAAATAAAGTGCAAAAATCTATTAATCAAAAACAACACTTTGTTTAAGGAGAAGTAACATGCAGTGAAAACAAATATTAAATTTTAACTTTTAAACTTGAACTGAGTAAAAACTCTAAATATGTGATTGCACAGTAATGTTCACTTGTTTGAGGTTGAGGTGATACTTGGTGGTGTCCCATCTTTTCCACAAGTTCATCAATGTTGGAGGCTCTGAGCTGAAGAAATCCTCAGAATTGAGTGGAGGTGTTCAGCAGTAAGTCAGAGTCAACTTCTGTGTGATGTTTGTTCAGGTTCATCAAAGAAAACAGTTGTTCACACAGGTATGTGCTGCCAAACATAGACAACGTTTGAGCAGCCTGGATGCGCAGCTGGGGCATTGTCCGGGAGGAAACGGGCGAAGAGCACCCACTGCCGCATATTTTGCCCTGGAGTGCATCATTGCATTGGAGGTCAATCAACTCCATTTGGAGGTTTGGTGGTGAGCTTTCCACGTCAACAGCAAATGGGTTACCGAGCAGTTCCAACCTGCTTTTTTGTGCTTCAAAGTCAGCAAATCAGGCGTCGAAAGTCAGCGGCAAGCATACCTATTTTATCAGCCAACTGTGTGCTCGGGAACGCACTGGTAGAGAGCTTCTCTTTCATGGTCTGGCAGCTGGGAAAGTGGCTCAAATTTTCTTTCCGCATCTGCGTCTCCCACAGAGTCAGTTTGGTTTTAAATGCCTTCACTGTACTGTACATATCAGAGATGACACGATCCCGACCCTGCAGCTGCAAGTTTATTGCATTCAGATGACTCGTAATGTCACACAGAAAAGCCATTTCACACAGAAACATTTCGTCTCGGAGTTGTGTTGTGTCTTTCCCTTTGCTGTCCAAGAACAGACAAATCTCCTCCAGCTCGAAACATCTTTGAAGCACCTTTCCCTGGCTTAGCCATCGCACCTCTGTGTGATAAGGCAAATCACCATGCTCCGTTTCTAACTCCGTCAGAAATGCCTTGAACTGGCGGTGATTCAAACCTTTGGCTCTGATAAGAGTTAACTGTGCGCGTGATGATGCTCATTACATGCTCCATTTTCAAGGCTTTACCAGCTACAGCTTCCTGGTGTATGATACAATGATAAGCTGTCAGCTCACCTGTCGCGTTTTCCTCTTGCATCTTTTCCCGTATCTTCGCCACCAGTCCGCTCCTGTGTCCACACATGTGGGTGCTCCGTCGGTTGTCAAACCCACGAGTTTTTCCCAAGGCAGCTCCATCTCATTTACACATCTTGACACCTCTTCATACAAATCATGCCCAGGGTTGTGCCATGGTGGGGCGTAAAGCCAAAAACTCCTCTGTCACGCAGGTTGGAGTCCACCCGCGGATGAAAATTGACAACTGGGCAATGTCAGAAATGGGTGCTCTCATCCACAGCCAAGGAATATGCAATAAAATCTTTTCCCTTTTTCACAAGCTGCTCTTTTAGATTGATGGACAACTGGTCTACTCTCTCGGCAATGGTGTTTCTGCTCAGACTCACATTTAAAAGAGTTGCCTTTTTCTGGGCAAACTTCGTCACAAACTTTAATCATGCAGTTTTTGATGAAATCTCCCTCCGTAAATGGGGGCTGATTACAGCGATCTCTTCTGCCAAAATAAAACTGGCCTTGACAGCAGCCTGGCCTTGTGATTTGGCTTTTTGAACAGAGCCTGTCGAGATTTGAGGCCTCGTTTTAATTCCTCTGCCTTTTGTAGCCTTTGTTCCATGTCCATATTCTTGTTTTTGTCACGTGTTTCGTTTCATAATGTCGTCTCAGATTATACTCTTTCAGTACCGCCACACTTTCTCCACACAGGGGACACACAGGTTTTCCAGCTACCTTCGTGAACATATACTCCGACTCCCACCTTGCTTTGAAACCCCGGTTCTCAGTATCCACCTTCCGTTTTGCCATTTTTGATGGGTATCTGAAAGTTAATTTTACTGTGATGCTGACGACTGCTGTGCCAATAAATATTGAAATGAAGCAGCCTACTGCTCGGGCGTCACCTTTGCATTGTGGGAAATGTAGTATTGGTGCGTGTAAAAGATCTGGGGCGGGCTGCCGGCTTGCTGCGGGCGGTTCTAATAATAAATCAAGATCATCCCAGGGGTCCGTAAAAAACCTTCTTGCGGGCGGATGTGGCCAGGGGCCTTGACTCTGACATATGTGAGGAAGAGAGTCAATGTGGGGGCTATATACAGGGGTCCAGGAAGAGAGTCAATGTGGAGGCTATATACAGGGGGTCCAGGAAGAGAGTCAATGTGGGGGCTATATACAGGGGGTCCTGGAAGAGAGTCAATGTGGAGGCTATATACAGGGGTCCTGGAAGAGAGTCAATGTGGAGGCTATATACAGGGGTCCTGGAAGAGAGTCAATGTGGGGGCTATATACAGGGGGTCCTGGAAGAGAGTCAATGTGGGGCTATATACAGGGTATTACGGTACAGAGTCAATGTGGAGGCTATATACAGGGGTCCAGGAAGAGAGTCAATGTGGGGGCTATATACAGGGGGTCCTGGAAGAGAGTCAATGTGGGGGCTATATACAGGGGTCCTGGAAGAGAGTCAATGTGGAGGCTATATACAGGGGGTCCAGGAAGAGAGTCAATGTGGAGGCTATATACAGGGGGTCCTGGAAGAGAGTCAATGTGGAGGCTATATACAGGGGGTCCTGGAAGGAGGTGGGGGCTATATACAGGGGTCCAGGAAGAGAGTCAATGTGGGGGCTATATACAGGGGGTCCAGGAAGAGAGTCAATGTGGAGGCTCTATACAGGGGTCCTGGAAGAGAGTCAATGTGGAGGCTATATACAGGGTATTACGGTACAGAGTCAATGTGGAGGCTATATACAGGGGTACAGGAAGAGAGTCAATGTGGAGGCTATATACAGGGGTCCTGGAAGAGAGTCAATGTGGGGCTATATACAGGGGTCCTGGAAGAGAGTCAATGTGGGGGCTATATACAGGGGGTCCAGGTACAGAGTCAATGTGGAGGCTATATACAGGGGTCCAGGAAGAGAGTCAATGTGGAGGCTATATACAGGGGGTCCTGGAAGAGAGTCAATGTGGGGGCTATATACAGGGGTCCTGGAAGAGAGTCAATGTGGAGGCTATATACAGGGGTCCAGGAAGAGAGTCAATGTGGAGGCTATATACAGGGGGTCCTGGAAGAGAGTCAATGTGGAGGCTATATACAGGGGGTCCTGGAAGAGAGTCAATGTGGGGGCTATATACAGGGGTCCAGGAAGAGAGTCAATGTGGGGGCTATATACAGGGGGTCCAGGAAGAGAGTCAATGTGGAGGCTATATACAGGGGTCCAGGAAGAGAGTCAATGTGGAGGCTATATACAGGGTATTACGGTACAGAGTCAATGTGGGGGCTATATACAGGGTATTATGGTACAGAGTCAATGTGGGGCTATATACAGGGGGTCCAGGAAGAGAGTCAATGTGGGGGCTATATACAGGGGTCCAGGAAGAGAGTCAATGTGGAGGCTATATACAGGGGGTCCAGGAAGAGAGTCAATGTGGGGGCTATATACAGGGGGTCCTGGAAGAGAGTCAATGTGGAGGCTATATACAGGGGGTCCTGGAAGAGAGTCAATGTGGGGGCTATATACAGGGGGTCCAGGAAGAGAGTCAATGTGGGGGCTATATACAGGGGGTCCAGGAAGAGAGTCAATGTGGAGGCTATATACAGGGGGTACAGGTACAGAGTCAATGTGGAGGCTATATACAGGGGGTCCTGGAAGAGAGTCAATGTGAAGGCTATATACAGGGGGTCCAGGAAGAGAGTCAATGTGGAGGCTATATACAGGGGGTACAGGTACAGAGTCAATGTGGAGGCTATATACAGGGGGTCCTGGAAGAGAGTCAATGTGGAGGCTATATACAGGGGGTCCAGGAAGAGAGTCAATGTGGAGGCTATATACAGGGGGTACAGGACAGAGTCAATGTGGAGGCTATATACAGGGGTCCTGGAAGAGAGTCAATGTGGAGGCTATATACAGGGGTCCAGGAAGAGAGTCAATGTGGAGGCTATATACAGGGGTCCAGGAAGAGAGTCAATGTGGAGGCTATATACAGGGGGTCCTGGAAGAGAGTCAATATGGGGCTCTATACAGGGGTCCTGGAAGAGAGTCAATGTGGGGGCTATATACAGGGGTCCTGGAAGAGAGTCAATGTGGGGGCTATATACAGGGGGTCCTGGAAGAGAGTCAATGTGGGGGCTATATACAGGGGGTCCTGGAAGAGAGTCAATGTGGGGGCTATATACAGGGGGTCCTGGAAGAGAGTCAATGTGGGGCTCTATACAGGGGGTCCTGGAAGAGAGTCAATGTGGGGGCTATATACAGGGGGTCCAGGAAGAGAGTCAATGTGGGGGCTATATACAGGGGGTCCTGGAAGAGAGTCAATGTGGGGGCTATATACAGGGGGTCCTGGAAGAGAGTCAATGTGGGGGCTATATACAGGGGTCCAGGAAGAGAGTCAATGTGGAGGCTATATACAGGGGGTCCTGGAAGAGAGTCAATGTGGAGGCTATATACAGGGGGTCCTGGAAGAGAGTCAATGTGGGGGCTATATACAGGGGTCCAGGAAGAGAGTCAATGTGGGGGCTATATACAGGGGGTCCAGGAAGAGAGTCAATGTGGAGGCTATATACAGGGGTACAGGTACAGAGTCAATGTGGAGGCTATATACAGGGGGTCCTGGAAGAGAGTCAATGTGGAGGCTATATACAGGGGGTCCAGGAAGAGAGTCAATGTGGGGGCTATATACAGGGGGTCCAGGAAGAGAGTCAATGTGGAGGCTATATACAGGGGTACAGGTACAGAGTCAATGTGGAGGCTATATACAGGGGGTCCTGGAAGAGAGTCAATGTGGAGGCTATATACAGGGGGTCCAGGAAGAGAGTCAATGTGGAGGCTATATACAGGGGTCCAGGTACAGAGTCAATGTGGAGGCTATATACAGGGGGTCCTGGAAGAGAGTCAATGTGGAGGCTATATACAGGGGTCCAGGAAGAGAGTCAATGTGGAGGCTATATACAGGGGTACAGGTACAGAGTCAATGTGGAGGCTATATACAGGGGTCCTGGAAGAGAGTCAATGTGGAGGCTATATACAGGGGTCCAGGAAGAGAGTCAATGTGGAGGCTATATACAGGGGGTACAGGTACAGAGTCAATGTGGAGGCTATATACAGGGGGTCCTGGAAGAGAGTCAATGTGGAGGCTATATACAGGGGGTCCAGGAAGAGAGTCAATGTGGAGGCTATATACAGGGGTCCAGGAAGAGAGTCAATGTGGAGGCTATATACAGGGGGTCCTGGAAGAGAGTCAATGTGGGGGCTATATACAGGGGGTCCTGGAAGAGAGTCAATGTGGGGGCTATATACAGGGGGTCCAGGAAGAGAGTCAATGTGGAGGCTCTATACAGGGGGTCCTGGAAGAGAGTCAATGTGGGGGCTATATACAGGGGGTCCAGGAAGAGAGTCAATGTGGGGGCTCTATACAGGGGGTCCTGGAAGAGAGTCAATGTGGGGGCTATATACAGGGGCTCCTGGAAGAGAGTCAATGTGGGGGCTATATACAGGGGTCCTGGAAGAGAGTCAATGTGGGGGCTATATACAGGGGTCCTGGAAGAGAGTCAATGTGGGGGCTATATACAGGGGGTACAGGAAGAGAGTCAATGTGGGGGCTATATACAGGGGGTCCAGGAAGAGAGTCAATGTGGAGGCTATATACAGGGGTCCTGGAAGAGAGTCAATGTGGGGGCTCTATACAGGGGTCCTGGAAGAGAGTCAATGTGGGGGGCTATATACAGGGGGTACAGGAAGAGAGTCAATGTGGGGGCTATATACAGGGGTCCTGGAAGAGAGTCAATGTGGAGGCTATATACAGGGGGTCCTGGAAGAGTCAATGTGGAGGCTATATACAGGGGGTACAGGTACAGAGTCAATGTGGAGGCTATATACAGGGGGTACAGGTACAGAGTCAATGTGGAGGCTATATACAGGGGCTCCTGGAAGAGAGTCAATGTGGGGGCTATATACAGGGGGTCCTGGAAGAGAGTCAATGTGGGGGCTATATACAGGGGTCCTGGAAGAGAGTCAATGTGGGGGCTATATACAGGGGGTCCTGGAACAGAGTCAATGTGGGGGCTATATACAGGGGGTCCAGGAAGAGAGTCAATGTGGGGCTATATACAGGGGGTCCAGGAAGAGAGTCAATGTGGGGGCTATATACAGGGGTCCTGGAAGAGAGTCAATGTGGGGGCTATATACAGGGGGTCCTGGAAGAGAGTCAATGTGGGGGCTATATACAGGGGGTACAGGAAGAGAGTCAATGTGGGGGCTATATACAGGGGTCCTGGAAGAGAGTCAATGTGGGGGCTCTATACAGGGGTCCAGGTACAGAGTCAATGTGGGGCTATATACAGGGGTCCTGGAAGAGAGTCAATGTGGGGGCTATATACAGGGGGTCCAGGAAGAGAGTCAATGTGGAGGCTATATACAGGGGTCCTGGAAGAGAGTCAATGTGGAGGCTATATACAGGGGTCCTGGAAGAGAGTCAATGTGGAGGCTATATACAGGGGGTACCAGGTACAGAGTCAATGTGGAGGCTATATACAGGGGTCCAGGTAGAGAGTCAATGTGGAGGCTATATACAGGGGTACAGCAAGAGAGTCAATGTGGGGGCTATATACAGGGGTCCAGGAAGAGAGTCAATGTGGGGCTATATACAGGGGTCCAGGAAGAGAGTCAATGTGGAGGCTATATACAGGGGGTCCAGGAAGAGAGTCAATGTGGGGCTATATACAGGGGGTCCTGGAAGAGAGTCAATGTGGGGCTATATACAGGGGGTCCTGGAAGAGAGTCAATGTGGGGGCTATATACAGGGGGTCCAGGAACAGAGTCAATGTGGGGGCTATATACAGGGGGTCCTGGAAGAGAGTCAATGTGGGGGCTATATACAGGGGGTCCTGGAAGAGAGTCAATGTGGGGGCTATATACAGGGGGTCCAGGAAGAGAGTCAATGTGGGGGCTATATACAGGGGTCCAGGAAGAGAGTCAATGTGGGGGCTATATACAGGGGGTCCTGGAAGAGAGTCAATGTGGGGGCTATATACAGGGGGTCCAGGAAGAGAGTCAATGTGGGGGCTATATACAGGGGTCCTGGAAGAGAGTCAATGTGGGGCTATATACAGGGGGTCCTGGAAGAGAGTCAATGTGGGGGCTATATACAGGGGTCCAGGAAGAGAGTCAATGTGGGGGCTATATACAGGGGTCCAGGAAGAGAGTCAATGTGGAGGCTATATACAGGGGGTCCAGGAAGAGAGTCAATGTGGAGGCTATATACAGGGGGTCCTGGAAGAGAGTCAATGTGGAGGCTATATACAGGGGGTCCAGGAAGAGAGTCAATGTGGGGCTATATACAGGGGTCCTGGAAGAGAGTCAATGTGGGGGCTATATACAGGGGTCCTGGAAGAGAGTCAATGTGGGGGCTATATACAGGGGGTACCAGGAAGAGAGTCAATGTGGAGGCTATATACAGGGGGTCCTGGAAGAGAGTCAATGTGGGGGCTCTATACAGGGGGTCCTGGAAGAGAGTCAATGTGGGGGCTATATACAGGGGGTACAGGAAGAGAGTCAATGTGGGGGCTATATACAGGGGGTCCTGGAAGAGAGTCAATGTGGAGGCTATATACAGGGGTCCTGGAAGAGAGTCAATGTGGGGGCTCTATACAAGGGGTACAGGTACAGAGTCAATGTGGGGGCTATATACAGGGGTCCTGGAAGAGAGTCAATGTGGGGGCTATATACAGGGGGTCCAGGAAGAGAGTCAATGTGGAGGCTATATACAGGGGGTCCTGGAAGAGAGTCAATGTGGAGGCTATATACAGGGGGTCCTGGAAGAGAGTCAATGTGGAGGCTATATACAGGGGGTACAGGTACAGAGTCAATGTGGAGGCTATATACAGGGGGTACAGGTACAGAGTCAATGTGGAGGCTATATACAGGGGGTACAGGAAGAGAGTCAATGTGGGGCTATATACAGGGGGTCCAGGAAGAGAGTCAATGTGGGGGCTATATACAGGGGGTCCAGGAAGAGTCAATGTGGGGGCTATATACAGGGGGTCCAGGAAGAGAGTCAATGTGGGGGCTATATACAGGGGGTCCTGGAAGAGAGTCAATGTGGGGGCTATATACAGGGGGTCCTGGAAGAGAGTCAATGTGGGGGCTATATACAGGGGGTCCAGGAAGAGAGTCAATGTGGGGCTATATACAGGGGTCCAGGAAGAGAGTCAATGTGGGGGCTATATACAGGGGGTCCTGGAAGAGAGTCAATGTGGGGGCTCTATACAGGGGGTCCTGGAAGAGAGTCAATGTGGGGCTATATACAGGGGGTACAGGAAGAGAGTCAATGTGGAGGCTATATACAGGGGGTCCTGGAAGAGAGTCAATGTGGAGGCTATATACAGGGGTCCTGGAAAGAGAGTCAATGTGGGGGCTCTATACAAGGGGTACCAGGTACAGAGTCAATGTGGGGCTATATACAGGGGTCCTGGAAGAGAGTCAATGTGGGGCTATATACAGGGGGTCCAGGAAGAGAGTCAATGTGGAGGCTATATACAGGGGTCCTGGAAGAGAGTCAATGTGGAGGCTATATACAGGGGTACAGGTACAGAGTCAATGTGGAGGCTATATACAGGGGTACAGTACAGAGTCAATGTGGAGGCTATATACAGGGGGTACCAGGAACAGAGTCAATGTGGGGGCTATATACAGGGGTCCAGGAAGAGTCAATGTGGGGGCTATATACAGGGGGTCCAGGAAGAGAGTCAATGTGGAGGCTATATACAGGGGTCCAGGAAGAGAGTCAATGTGGAGGCTATATACAGGGGTCCTGGAAGAGAGTCAATGTGGAGGCTATATACAGGGGGTCCTGGAAGAGAGTCAATGTGGGGGCTATATACAGGGGTCCAGGAAGAGAGTCAATGTGGGGGCTATACAGGGGGTCCTGGACAGAGTCAATGTGGGGGCTATATACAGGGGTCCTGGAAGAGAGTCAATGTGGGGGCTATATACAGGGGGTCCAGGAAGAGAGTCAATGTGGGGGCTATATACAGGGGTCCAGGAAGAGAGTCAATGTGGGGGCTATATACAGGGGGTCCTGGAAGAGAGTCAATGTGGGGGCTATATACAGGGGTCCAGGAAGAGTCAATGTGGGGCTATATACAGGGGTCCTGGAAGAGAGTCAATGTGGGGGGCTATATACAGGGGGTCCTGGAAGAGAGTCAATGTGGGGGCTATATACAGGGGTCCAGGAAGAGAGTCAATGTGGGGGCTATATACAGGGGGTCCAGGAACAGAGTCAATGTGGAGGCTATATACAGGGGGTCCAGGAAGAGAGTCAATGTGGAGGCTATATACAGGGGGTCCAGGAAGAGAGTCAATGTGGGGGCTATATACAGGGGTCCTGGAAGAGAGTCAATGTGGAGGCTATATACAGGGGGTCCAGGAAGAGAGTCAATGTGGGGCTATATACAGGGGGTCCTGGAACAGAGTCAATGTGGGGTCTATATACAGGGGGTCCAGGAAGAGAGTCAATGTGGGGGCTATATACAGGGGTCCAGGTACAGAGTCAATGTGGGGGCTATATACAGGGGTCCTGGAAGAGAGTCAATGTGGAGGCTATATACAGGGGTCCTGGAAGAGAGTCAATGTGGGGCTATATACAGGGGGTCCCAGGAAGAGAGTCAATGTGGAGGCTATATACAGGGGGTCCTGGAAGAGAGTCAATGTGGGGGCTATATACAGGGGTCCTGGAAGAGAGTCAATGTGGGGGGCTATATACAGGGGGTCCTGGAAGTACAGAGTCAATGTGGGGGCTATATACAGGGGGTCCAGGAAGAGAGTCAATGTGGAGGCTATATACAGGGGGTCCAGGAAGAGAGTCAATGTGGGGGCTATATACAGGGGGTACCAGGACAGAGTCAATGTGGGGGCTATATACAGGGGGTCCAGGTACAGAGTCAATGTGGGGGCTATATACAGGGGTCCTGGAAGAGAGTCAATGTGGGGGCTATATACAGGGGGTCCAGGAAGAGAGTCAATGTGGAGGCTATATACAGGGGGTCCTGGAAGAGAGTCAATGTGGAGGCTATATACAGGGGTACAGGTACAGAGTCAATGTGGGGGCTATATACAGGGGTCCTGGAAGAGAGTCAATGTGGAGGCTATATACAGGGGGTCCTGGAAGAGAGTCAATGTGGGGGCTATATACAGGGGGTCCAAGAGAGTCAATGTGGGGGCTATATACAGGGGGTCCTGGAAGAGAGTCAATGTGGGGGCTATATACAGGGGGTCCAGGAAGAGTCAATGTGGGGGCTATATACAGGGGTACCAGGAACAGAGTCAATGTGGAGGCTATATACAGGGGTCCAGGAAGAGAGTCAATGTGGAGGCTATATACAGGGGGTCCAGGAAGAGAGTCAATGTGGGGGCTATATACAGGGGTCCTGGAAGAGAGTCAATGTGGGGGCTATATACAGGGGTCCAGGAAGAGAGTCAATGTGGGGCTATATACAGGGGGTCCTGGAACAGAGTCAATGTGGGGGCTATATACAGGGGGTCCAGGAAGAGAGTCAATGTGGGGGCTATATACAGGGGTCCAGGAAGAGAGTCAATGTGGGGGCTATATACAGGGGGTCCTGGAAGAGAGTCAATGTGGGGGCTATATACAGGGGGTCCTGGAACAGAGTCAATGTGGGGGCTATATACAGGGGGTACCAGAAGAGAGTCAATGTGGAGGCTATATACAGGGGTCCTGGAAGAGAGTCAATGTGGGGGCTATATACAGGGGTCCTGGAAGAGAGTCAATGTGGGGGGCTATATACAGGGGTACAGGAAGAGAGTCAATGTGGGGGCTATATACAGGGGGTCCTGGAAGAGAGTCAATGTGGAGGCTATATACAGGGTCCTGGAAGAGAGTCAATGTGGAGGCTATATACAGGGGGTACCAGGTACAGAGTCAATGTGGGGGCTATATACAGGGGTCCTGGAAGAGAGTCAATGTGGAGGCTATATACAGGGGTCCAGGAAGAGAGTCAATGTGGAGGCTATATACAGGGGGTCCTGGAAGAGAGTCAATGTGGGGGCTATATACAGGGGTCCTGGAAGAGAGTCAATGTGGAGGCTATATACAGGGGTCCTGGAAGAGAGTCAATGTGGGGGCTATATACAGGGGGTCCTGGAAGAGAGTCAATGTGGGGGCTATATACAGGGGTCCAGGAAGAGAGTCAATGTGGGGGCTATATACAGGGGTCCTGGAAGAGAGTCAATGTGGGGCTATATACAGGGGTCCTGGAAGAGAGTCAATGTGGGGCTATATACAGGGGTCAGGAAGAGAGTCAATGTGGGGGCTATATACAGGGGGTCCAGGAAGAGAGTCAATGTGGGGCTATATACAGGGGTCCTGGAAGAGAGTCAATGTGGGGGCTATATACAGGGGGTCCTGGAAGAGAGTCAATGTGGGGGCTATATACAGGGGTACAGGAAGAGTCAATGTGGGGCTATATACAGGGGTCCTGGAAGAGAGTCAATGTGGAGGCTATATACAGGGGGTCCTGGAAGAGAGTCAATGTGGGGGCTATATACAGGGGTACAGGTACAGAGTCAATGTGGGGGCTATATACAGGGGTACCTGGAAGAGTCAATGTGGAGGCTATATACAGGGGTACAGGTACAGAGTCAATGTGGGGGCTATATACAGGGGTACCAGGTACAGAGTCAATGTGGAGGCTATATACAGGGGGTCCTGGAAGAGAGTCAATGTGGGGGCTATATACAGGGGGTCCTGGAAGAGAGTCAATGTGGGGCTATATACAGGGGTCCTGGAAGAGAGTCAATGTGGGGGCTATATACAGGGGTCCTGGAAGAGAGTCAATGTGGGGCTATATACAGGGGGTCCTGGAAGAGAGTCAATGTGGGGGCTATATACAGGGGTCCAGGAAGAGAGTCAATGTGGGGGCTATATACAGGGGTCCTGGAAGAGAGTCAATGTGGAGGCTATATACAGGGGGTCCTGGAAGAGAGTCAATGTGGGGCTATATACAGGGGTACCAGTACAGAGTCAATGTGGGGGCTATATACAGGGGTCCTGGAAGAGAGTCAATGTGGAGGCTATATACAGGGGGTCCTGGAAGAGAGTCAATGTGGAGGCTATATACAGGGGTCCTGGAAGAGAGTCAATGTGGAGGCTATATACAGGGGGTACCAGGTACAGAGTCAATGTGGAGGCTATATACAGGGGTACAGGTACAGAGTCAATGTGGAGGCTATATACAGGGGTCCAGGAAGAGAGTCAATGTGGAGGCTATATACAGGGGGTCCAGGAAGAGAGTCAATGTGGAGGCTATATACAGGGGTCCTGGAAGAGAGTCAATGTGGAGGCTATATACAGGGGTCCAGGAAGAGAGTCAATGTGGGGCTATATACAGGGGTCCTGGAAGAGAGTCAATGTGGGGCTATATACAGGGGTCCTGGAAGAGAGTCAATGTGGGGGCTATATACAGGGGTCCAGGAAGAGTCAATGTGGGGGCTATATACAGGGGTACCAGGAAGAGAGTCAATGTGGAGGCTATATACAGGGGGTCCTGGAAGAGAGTCAATGTGGGGGCTATATACAGGGGTCCTGGAAGAGAGTCAATGTGGGGGCTATATACAGGGGTACCAGGAAGAGAGTCAATGGGGGGCTATATACAGGGTCCAGGAAGAGAGTCAATGTGGGGGCTATATACAGGGGGTACCAGGTACAGAGTCAATGTGGGGGCTATATACAGGGGGTACAGGTACAGAGTCAATGTGGAGGCTATATACAGGGGTACCTGGAAGAGAGTCAATGTGGGGCTATATACAGGGGGTCCTGGAAGAGAGTCAATGTGGAGGCTATATACAGGGGGTCCTGGAAGAGAGTCAATGTGGGGCTATATACAGGGGGTCCTGGAAGAGAGTCAATGTGGGGGCTATATACAGGGGTCCTGGAAGAGAGTCAATGTGGGGGCTATATACAGGGGTCCTGGAAGAGAGTCAATGTGGAGGCTATATACAGGGGTCCTGGAAGAGAGTCAATGTGGAGGCTATATACAGGGGTCCTGGAAGAGAGTCAATGTGGAGGCTATATACAGGGGGTCCTGGAAGAGAGTCAATGTGGGGGCTATATACAGGGGGTCCTGGAAGAGAGTCAATGTGGAGGCTATATACAGGGGTACAGGTACAGAGTCAATGTGGAGGCTATATACAGGGGTCCTGGAAGAGAGTCAATGTGGAGGCTATATACAGGGGGTCCTGGAAGAGAGTCAATGTGGAGGCTATATACAGGGGGTCCAAGAGAGTCAATGTGGAGGCTATATACAGGGGGTACCAGGTACAGAGTCAATGTGGGGGGCTATATACAGGGGGTACAGTACAGAGTCAATGTGGGGGCTATATACAGGGGTACAGGTACAGAGTCAATGTGGAGGCTATATACAGGGGTACCTGGTACAGAGTCAATGTGGGGCTATATACAGGTGGTCCAGGTACAGAGTCAATGTGGGGGCTATATACAGGGGTACCAGGTACAGAGTCAATGTGGGGCTATATACAGGGGTCCTGGAAGAGAGTCAATGTGGAGGCTATATACAGGGGTCCTGGAAGAGAGTCAATGTGGGGGCTATATACAGGGGGTACCTGGAAGAGAGTCAATGTGGGGCTATATACAGGGGGTCCTGGAAGAGAGTCAATGTGGGGGCTATATACAGGGGTCCTGGAAGAGAGTCAATGTGGAGGCTATATACAGGGGTCCTGGAACAGAGTCAATGTGGGGGCTATATACAGGGGTCCTGGAAGAGAGTCAATGTGGAGGCTATATACAGGGGGTCCTGGAACAGAGTCAATGTGGGGGCTATATACAGGGGTACCAGTACAGAGTCAATGTGGGGGCTATATACAGGGGTACAGGTACAGAGTCAATGTGGAGGCTATATACAGGGGGTCCTGGAAGAGAGTCAATGTGGGGGCTATATACAGGGGTCCTGGAAGAGAGTCAATGTGGAGGCTATATACAGGGGTCCTGGAAGAGAGTCAATGTGGGGGCTATATACAGGGGTCCTGGAAGAGTCAATGTGGGGCTATATACAGGGGGTCCTGGAAGAGAGTCAATGTGGGGGCTATATACAGGGGTCCTGGAAGAGAGTCAATGTGGGGGCTATATACAGGGGGTCCTGGAAGAGAGTCAATGTGGAGGCTATATACAGGGGGTCCTGGAAGAGAGTCAATGTGGGGCTCTATACAGGGGGTACAGGTACAGAGTCAATGTGGGGGCTATATACAGGGGTCCTGGAAGAGAGTCAATGTGGGGGCTATATACAGGGGTCCTGGAACAGAGTCAATGTGGAGGCTATATACAGGGGTCCTGGAAGAGAGTCAATGTGGAGGCTATATACAGGGGGTCCTGGAAGAGAGTCAATGTGGAGGCTCTATAAAGGGGGTCCTGGAAGAGAGTCAATGTGGGGGCTATATACAGGGGGTCCTGGAAGAGTCAATGTGGAGGCTCTATACAGGGGGTACAGGTACAGAGTCAATGTGGGGGCTATATACAGGGGTCCTGGAAGAGAGTCAATGTGGAGGCTATATACAGGGGGTCCTGGAAGAGTCAATGTGGAGGCTCTATACAGGGGGTCCTGGAAGAGAGTCAATGTGGGGGCTATATACAGGGGGTCCTGGAAGAGAGTCAATGTGGAGGCTATATACAGGGGTACAGGTACAGGGTCAATGTGGGGGCTATATACAGGGGTACAGGTACAGAGTCAATGTGGGGGCTATATACAGGGGTACAGGTACAGAGTCAATGTGGGGCTATATACAGGGGTACCGGTACAGAGTCAATGTGGGGGCTATATACAGGGGTACAGGTACAGAGTCAATGTGGAGGCTATATACAGGGGTACAGGTACAGAGTCAATGTGGGGGCTATATACAGGGGGTCCTGGAAGAGAGTCAATGTGGAGGCTATATACAGGGGGTCCTGGAAGAGAGTCAATGTGGGGCTATATACAGGGGTCCTGGAAGAGAGTCAATGTGGGGGCTATATACAGGGGGTCCTGGAAGAGAGTCAATGTGGGGGCTATATACAGGGGTCCTGGAAGAGAGTCAATGTGGAGGCTATATACAGGGGTCCTGGAAGAGAGTCAATGTGGGGGCTATATACAGGGGGTCCTGGAAGAGAGTCAATGTGGAGGCTATATACAGGGGGTCCTGGAAGAGAGTCAATGTGGGGGCTCTATACAGGGGGTACCAGGTACAGAGTCAATGTGGGGGCTATATACAGGGGTACAGGTACAGAGTCAATGTGGAGGCTATATACAGGGGGTCCTGGAAGAGAGTCAATGTGGGGGCTATATACAGGGGTCCTGGAAGAGAGTCAATGTGGAGGCTATATACAGGGGGTCCTGGAAGAGAGTCAATGTGGGGGCTATATACAGGGGGTCCTGGAAGAGAGTCAATGTGGGGCTATATACAGGGGTCCTGGAAGAGAGTCGATGTGGGGGCTATATACAGGGGGTCCTGGAAGAGAGTCAATGTGGAGGCTATATACAGGGGTCCTGGAAGAGAGTCAATGTGGAGGCTATATACAGGGGTCCTGGAAGAGAGTCAATGTGGGGGCTCTATACAGGGGGTACAGGTACAGAGTCAATGTGGGGGCTATATACAGGGGGTCCTGGAAGAGAGTCAATGTGGGGGCTCTATACAGGGGGTACAGGTACAGAGTCAATGTGGGGCTATATACAGGGGGTACAGGTACAGAGTCAATGTGGGGGCTCTATACAGGGGGTACAGGTACAGAGTCAATGTGGAGGCTATATACAGGGGGTACAGGTACAGAGTCAATGTGGGGGCTATATACAGGGGGTACCAGGTACAGAGTCAATGTGGAGGCTATATACAGGGGTCCTGGAAGAGAGTCAATGTGGGGGCTATATACAGGGGTCCTGGAAGAGAGTCAATGTGGAGGCTATATACAGGGGGTCCTGGAAGAGAGTCAATGTGGGGGCTATATACAGGGGTCCTGGAAGAGAGTCAATGTGGGGGCTATATACAGGGGGTCCTGGAAGAGAGTCGATGTGGGGGCTATATACAGGGGGTCCTGGAAGAGAGTCAATGTGGAGGCTATATACAGGGGGTCCTGGAAGAGAGTCAATGTGGAGGCTATATACAGGGGGTCCTGGAAGAGAGTCAATGTGGGGGCTCTATACAGGGGGTACCAGGTACAGAGTCAATGTGGAGGCTATATACAGGGGGTCCTGGAAGAGAGTCAATGTGGGGGCTATATACAGGGGTACAGGTACAGAGTCAATGTGGAGGCTATATACAGGGGTCCTGGAAGAGAGTCAATGTGGGGGCTATATACAGGGGTCCTGGAAGAGAGTCAATGTGGGGGCTATATACAGGGGTCCTGGAAGAGAGTCAATGTGGGGGCTATATACAGGGGTCCTGGAACAGAGTCAATGTGGAGGCTATATACAGGGGGTCCTGGAAGAGAGTCAATGTGGAGGCTATATACAGGGGGTCCTGGAAGAGAGTCAATGTGGGGGCTCTATACAGGGGTACCAGGTACAGAGTCAATGTGGGGGCTATATACAGGGGGTCCTGGAAGAGAGTCAATGTGGGGGCTCTATACAGGGGTACCAGGTACAGAGTCAATGTGGGGGCTATATACAGGGGGTACCAGGTACAGAGTCAATGTGGGGGCTCTATACAGGGGGTACAGGTACAGAGTCAATGTGGAGGCTATATACAGGGGTCCTGGAAGAGAGTCAATGTGGGGGCTATATACAGGGGTCCTGGAAGAGAGTCAATGTGGAGGCTATATACAGGGGGTCCTGGAACAGAGTCAATGTGGGGGCTATATACAGGGGGTCCTGGTACAGAGTCAATGTGGGGGCTATACAGGGGTACCAGTACAGAGTCAATGTGGGGGCTATATACAGGGGGTCCTGGAAGAGAGTCAATGTGGGGGCTATATACAGGGGTCCTGGAAGAGAGTCAATGTGGAGGCTATATACAGGGGGTCCTGGAAGAGAGTCAATGTGGAGGCTATATACAGGGGGTCCTGGAAGAGAGTCAATGTGGAGGCTATATACAGGGGTCCTGGAAGAGAGTCAATGTGGGGGCTATATACAGGGGTCCTGGAAGAGAGTCAATGTGGAGGCTCTATACAGGGGGTACAGGTACAGAGTCAATGTGGGGGCTATATACAGGGGTCCTGGAAGAGAGTCAATGTGGAGGCTATATACAGGGGTCCTGGAAGAGAGTCAATGTGGAGGCTCTATACAGGGGGTCCTGGAAGAGAGTCAATGTGGGGGCTATATACAGGGGGTCCTGGAAGAGAGTCAATGTGGAGGCTATATACAGGGGTACAGGTACAGGGTCAATGTGGGGGCTATATACAGGGGGTACAGGTACAGAGTCAATGTGGGGGCTATATACAGGGGTACCAGGTACAGAGTCAATGTGGGGGCTATATACAGGGGTACCGGTACAGAGTCAATGTGGGGGCTATATACAGGGGTACAGGTACAGAGTCAATGTGGGGCTATATACAGGGGTACAGTACAGAGTCAATGTGGGGCTATATACAGGGGTCCTGGAAGAGTCAATGTGGAGGCTATATACAGGGGGTCCTGGAAGAGAGTCAATGTGGGGGCTATATACAGGGGGTCCTGGAAGAGAGTCAATGTGGGGGCTATATACAGGGGGTCCTGGAAGAGAGTCAATGTGGGGGCTATATACAGGGGTCCTGGAAGAGAGTCAATGTGGAGGCTATATACAGGGGTCCTGGAAGAGAGCTATATACAGGGGTCCTGGACAGAGTCAATGTGGAGGCTATATACAGGGGTCCTGGAAGAGAGTCAATGTGGGGCTATATACAGGGGTCCTGGAAGAGAGTCAATGTGGAGGCTATATACAGGGGTCCTGGAAGAGAGTCAATGTGGGGGCTATATACAGGGGTCCTGGAAGAGAGTCAATGTGGAGGCTATATACAGGGGTCCTGGACAGAGTCAATGTGGAGGCTATATACAGGGGTACCAGGTACAGAGTCAATGTGGGGGCTATATACAGGGGGTACCAGGTACAGAGTCAATGTGGGGGCTATATACAGGGGGTACAGGTACAGAGTCAATGTGGGGGCTATATACAGGGGGTACAGGTACAGAGTCAATGTGGGGGCTATATACAGGGGTCCAGGTACAGAGTCAATGTGGGGGCTATATACAGGGGTCCAGGTACAGAGTCAATGTGGAGGCTATATACAGGGGGTCCTGGAAGAGAGTCAATGTGGGGGCTATATACAGGGGGTCCTGGAAGAGAGTCAATGTGGAGGCTATATACAGGGGGTCCTGGAAGAGAGTCAATGTGGGGGGCTATATACAGGGGTCCTGGAAGAGAGTCAATGTGGGGGCTATATACAGGGGTCCTGGAAGAGAGTCGATGTGGGGGCTATATACAGGGGGTCCTGGAAGAGAGTCAATGTGGAGGCTATATACAGGGGTCCTGGAAGAGAGTCAATGTGGAGGCTATATACAGGGGGTCCTGGAAGAGAGTCAATGTGGGGGCTCTATACAGGGGTACAGGTACAGAGTCAATGTGGGGGCTATATACAGGGGGTCCTGGAAGAGAGTCAATGTGGGGGCTCTATACAGGGGGTACAGGTACAGAGTCAATGTGGGGGCTATATACAGGGGGTACAGGTACAGAGTCAATGTGGGGGCTCTATACAGGGGGTACAGGTACAGAGTCAATGTGGAGGCTATATACAGGGGGTACAGGTACAGAGTCAATGTGGGGGCTATATACAGGGGTACAGGTACAGAGTCAATGTGGAGGCTATATACAGGGGTCCTGGAAGAGAGTCAATGTGGGGGCTATATACAGGGGGTCCTGGAAGAGAGTCAATGTGGAGGCTATATACAGGGGTCCTGGAAGAGAGTCAATGTGGGGGCTATATACAGGGGGTCCTGGAAGAGAGTCAATGTGGGGGCTATATACAGGGGGTCCTGGAAGAGAGTCGATGTGGGGGCTATATACAGGGGTCCTGGAAGAGAGTCAATGTAGAGGCTATATACAGGGGTCCTGGAAGAGAGTCGATGTGGAGGCTATATACAGGGGTCCTGGAAGAGAGTCAATGTGGGGGCTCTATACAGGGGGTACAGGTACAGAGTCAATGTGGAGGCTATATACAGGGGTCCTGGAAGAGAGTCAATGTGGGGGCTATATACAGGGGGTACAGGTACAGAGTCAATGTGGAGGCTATATACAGGGGGTCCTGGAAGAGAGTCAATGTGGGGGCTATATACAGGGGGTCCTGGAAGAGAGTCAATGTGGGGGCTATATACAGGGGGTCCTGGAAGAGAGTCGATGTGGGGGCTATATACAGGGGGTCCTGGAAGAGAGTCAATGTAGAGGCTATATACAGGGGTCCTGGAAGAGAGTCGATGTGGAGGCTATATACAGGGGTCCTGGAAGAGAGTCAATGTGGGGGCTCTATACAGGGGTACAGGTACAGAGTCAATGTGGGGGCTATATACAGGGGGTCCTGGAAGAGAGTCAATGTGGGGGCTCTATACAGGGGTACAGGTACAGAGTCAATGTGGGGGCTATATACAGGGGGTACAGGTACAGAGTCAATGTGGGGGCTCTATACAGGGGTACAGGTACAGAGTCAATGTGGAGGCTATATACAGGGGGTCCTGGAAGAGAGTCAATGTGGGGGCTATATACAGGGGTCCTGGAAGAGAGTCAATGTGGAGGCTATATACAGGGGTCCTGGAAGAGAGTCAATGTGGGGGCTATATACAGGGGGTCCTGGAAGAGAGTCAATGTGGGGGCTATATACAGGGGGTCCTGGAAGAGAGTCGATGTGGGGGCTATATACAGGGGTCCTGGAAGAGAGTCAATGTGGAGGCTATATACAGGGGTCCTGGAAGAGAGTCAATGTGGAGGCTATATACAGGGGTCCTGGAAGAGAGTCAATGTGGAGGCTCTATACAGGGGGTCCTGGAAGAGAGTCAATGTGGGGGCTATATACAGGGGGTCCTGGAAGAGAGTCAATGTGGAGGCTCTATACAGGGGTACAGGTACAGAGTCAATGTGGGGGCTATATACAGGGGGTCCTGGAAGAGAGTCAATGTGGAGGCTATATACAGGGGGTCCTGGAAGAGAGTCAATGTGGAGGCTCTATACAGGGGGTCCTGGAAGAGAGTCAATGTGGGGGCTATATACAGGGGGTCCTGGAAGAGAGTCAATGTGGGGGCTATATACAGGGGGTCCTGGAAGAGAGTCAATGTGGGGGCTATATACAGGGGGTCCTGGAAGAGAGTCAATGTGGGGGCTATATACAGGGGGTCCTGGAAGAGAGTCAATGTGGGGGCTATATACAGGGGTCCTGGAAGAGAGTCAATGTGGGGGCTATATACAGGGGGTCCTGGAAGAGAGTCAATGTGGAGGCTATATACAGGGGGTCCTGGAAGAGAGTCAATGTGGGGGCTATATACAGGGGTCCTGGAAGAGAGTCAATGTGGGGGCTATATACAGGGGTCCTGGAAGAGAGTCAATGTGGGGGCTATATACAGGGGTCCTGGAAGAGAGTCAATGTGGGGGCTATATACAGGGGGTCCTGGAAGAGAGTCAATGTGGGGGCTATATACAGGGGGTCCTGGAAGAGAGTCAATGTGGGGGCTATATACAGGGGTCCAAGAGAGTCAATGTGGGGGCTATATACAGGGGGTCCTGGAAGAGAGTCAATGTGGGGGCTATATACAGGGGTCCTGGAAGAGAGTCAATGTGGGGGCTATATACAGGGGGTCCTGGAAGAGAGTCAATGTGGGGGCTATATACAGGGGTCCTGGAAGAGAGTCAATGTGGGGGCTATATACAGGGGGTCCTGGAAGAGAGTCAATGTGGGGGCACCAGTATCGAGGTAATTTAAATAATTATATACATGCAGGTAGGTTTGTTAAAGTGGCTATACATAGATAATAACAGAGAGCAGTAGTAATGTGTGGAGGGGGTTTGCACAAAGTCTGGGTAGCCATTTGAAGACACAGAAGACACAAGTTTCTCTCTCTCTCTACACACACACACACACACACACACACACACACACACACACACACACACACACGCACACACACACACACTCAGAGGCAGACAGACACAAACAAACACACACAGACACACACAGACAGAAACATACAGACAGACAGACCCACACAGGTGAATAGGCACGTACATCTACTGTACAAAACACATCTAGAGGCTATTATCAAGTAATCACACACTCACACCCATGCAGTAGTGATGGAGATATTGGTTGACTCCTCTCCTCTCTCAGTGGCAGAGATTAAACATTACACACAGAGATCACTGTTCCCCCTGTTCTGCTCCTACCCAGTCTCAGTCCACACACACACACACACACACACACACACACACACACACACACACACACACACACACACACACACACACACACACACACACACACACACACACACCTGTTTGTGTTTCTGCAAATTCTGCCTGTAACAGAGTCTGTCTCCCCAGCAAACCACTGAGCCTTGCAGACAGAGACGCCAATCAGTTAAACATGAAAATGTCCATCCTCATATTGAACCATTCAGGTGTGTCGGTTCAGTATGCATGAACACAATGTATTCAGGTGTGTCTGTTCAGTATGCATGAACACAATGTATTCAGGTGTGTCTGTTCAGTATGCATGAACACAATGTATTCAGGTGTGTCTGTTCAGTATGCATGAACACAATGTATTCAGGTGTGTCTGTTCAGTATGCATGAACACAATGTATTCAGGTGTGTCTGTTCAGTATGCATGAACACAATGTATTCTGATGTCACTAATCCATGTCATTCTGGTGTCTGTTCAGTATGCATGAACACGATGTATTCTGATGTCACTAATCGATGTCATTCTGACGTCATCTTCTGCATATCAATGGTTAAATGAGACAGAGAGGAGTGCTACCCAGAATGGCAAGAGCTAGTGACTTTTACTGCAGTTGGTTAAATCAGGGTCACACAGTGTTTCTTGAAAGTGTTACATCTCACACACATCTCACACACATCTCATACACATCTCACACACATGGTCATGGGCTTAAAAAAGGACCATGTCAGATATAGATTTGAGAGTTATTCAATTTTGAGTTTGCATCCCAATATTACACTTTATATACATAACACTGAAATATAACACAACCGTTTGACATAGAAACATCGGATTTCCTGTTTTAAAAAATATATACATATATATATATATATATATATATATCACTCTCTGTCTCTCTCCCTTTCCCTCTCTGTCTCTCTCTCTTTCACTCTCACTATCACTCTCTGTCTCTCTCTCTCACTCACTCTCTATCACTTTGTGTCTCTCTCTCTATCACTCTTTGTCTCTCTCTCTATCACTCTCTGTCTCTCTCTATCACTCTCTGTCTCTCTCTCTTTCCCTCTCTGTCTCTCTCTCTTTCACTCTCACTATCACTCTCTGTCTCTCTCACTCACTCACTCTCTATCACTTTGTGTCTCTCTCTCTATCACTCTTTGTCTCTCTCTCTATCACTGTCTGTCTCTCTCTCTATCACTCTCTGTTTCTCTCTCTTTCACTCTCTGTCTCTCTCTCTATCACTCTCACTATCACTCTCTGTCTCTCTCTCTATCACTCTCACTATCACTTTCTGTCTATCACTCTCTGTCTCTCTCTCTTTCACTCCCTGTCTCTCTCTCTATCACTCTCTGTCTCTCTCTATTTCACTCTCTGTCTCTCTCTCTATCACTCTCTGTCTCTCTCTCTTTCACCCTCTGTCTCTCTCTCTTTCACTCTGTCTCTCTCTCTCTTTCACTCTCTGTCTCTCTCTCTCTCTCTCTCTCTTTCTCTCTCTCTCTATGTCTCTCTCTCACACACACACCTGTCTGTCAGCCAGACATTCACCATGGTCCACTCATTTACACAGACAGTGGTAAACTGTGTACTAATTTACATCTTATTCAGTATGCAGAACCCTATAGGCCCAGGTCGAAAGTAGTGCACTATAAAGGGAATATTGTGCTAGTTGGGATATGGACGTGCTTTCGGTGCCAGTCCTGTCAGCCCTGTGAGACTGGAGGAAACCACAGACAGCTGTTATCTCATTTCAGCTAATGTGATTTGTGCTGTGTGTCTGCTGGTCACTACTACATGGACTACACACTGATTGAGATGATGTAAATAAGACAAGGCTTCATTTACTTCATTATTGGGTTTTTTCCCTCCTCTTCCATCTGTCCCTCCTTCTCTTTCCCGGTGTAGTTTTATGTGATGGATGTGTAATGTCTCTAGTTCATTCCTGGCAGATTCATTCAGTGGTGTGTGTCTGTGTGTGTGTTTACCATTTGACAGACATGGGGGAATTGGATATGAATGTTCAGCCCACTCAGTTACAAATTAATTGAAGAGAACCATAGTGCTCTGGACAACAGTAGTGCTCTGGACAACAGTAGTGCTCTGGACAACAGTAGTGCACTACACATGCAATAGCCAAAATGAACAAAATAAAGAAGCTTTGAAGGGAAGGAGACATACTGTCATACTATTATCACAGGGCCATAATTACTTTACTCTTTGAGTGTTTTTGTGTGTGTGTGTGTGTGTTTTGTGCGTGTGTGTGTTTGTGTGTGTGTTTTGTGTGTGTGTGTGTGTGTGTGTGTGTGTGTGTGTGTGTGTGTGTGTGTGTGTGTGTGTGTGTGTGTGTGTGTGTGTGTGTGTGTGTGTGTGTGTGCATATACGTGTGTTTATTCCATCCCTACTGTGTCTTAGAACCATGCATTCATCTTTCCTCATGATATATTCCTCAGGGATTCCTCCAATGACATTAGCTAAACTGTGGGCCAGGGATCATCAACTAGATTCAGCCGCGGGATCATTTTGTTCTTGAGAGGATGGTCAAGGGGCTGGAACAGTATTACAAATAATTTGTAGACTAACAATTGGCCGCAAGAAGCCCAAACAGAAGCCTAAAACTATCATTTGTATAGGATCACATATATCTCTCTATAAGCGTGGGAACACTTTGGAACAGATTTACACAATTAAATTCACTTGGAGCTGATTTGCTGTTGTTTTTACAGTCTTTTATGTCCAAAAATTTAAACAAGTAATTTTTTTTACTTTTTTTTTTTTATCCCCCAAGGGCCGCCTGTTCGGGAACCCTGTTGACTCGGTGTGTGTTTGTGTGTGTGTGTTTGCCCACAAGCATGTGTGTGTGACTTGGCCCATCACGGTCCAAGCTCCAAGGGCCCTCTGACAGCATTCAGATACGGTAAAGAGCAGCCAAGTAGGAGTCTATGGACACAGACGATTATATGAAGAATATGTCAACAAGATATTCCACCACCAGCTCAACAGTTATTACTGCTCTTGCTGATGATTCTAATAACACTGCACACAAAGATAACACATAATAACATGGTGGAGTTAAATAGCTATCTTCCCGAGACAGTGCTGAAAAGGTTGGTGGTGGTACTCACCTAATTTACCCCCCACATGGGGAGATACAGAATACTTATATCAACGTAAATGGAACAACTAAAAACATCCACGGTATATAAAACCTTCATGGAAAAAGTGTTATGAGAAAAGGAACTATATGCTACAGTTAGAACACCACTACAAATATTTTCAAAAATGACAGACTAATCATCTTGTAGGAGGATTATTATTGCATTGAAACACATATTGTCTTTCCTCTGTGTCTGAAATGGGGATGCAGACACCTGTTGATTTAGCATCCAAGAATAGGAGTATTCAGCACTGCTATGCCCCGAGCTTAGACCTTCTCTTTCTCAATATTGATGGATCTACACCCAGACAATTATCACACTCGTTAACACAAAGAAACATACTTCTCTTTGTTTGTTTGTTTGTGTGAAAATGAACAAGTTGACACATCCTCCTGCCTCTTTTGCACCTCTGGGAACGGGAAGCCTTGTTGGAATAACAGGATACGACTTCATCAGCTGTTAATGGATTCTCTAGGTTCATCACTCTGTTTCTTGATCTGTTTGATATAATTAACAATGTCCAAAACCCTGAATGTTTTCTTTCTTTCCTTGGCTTCTTTCCCTCAACTAAATGAAGGGTGGTCAACCCTACCCCTGAACTACTGGCTATGCAGGCTTAGTGGTTATGAGTGACATACGAAGCAGGTACTTTAAACTTTAGAATTTTGGTCACATGACCCAAACGAAGTGTGTCCAGAGCCGTGGGAATACTGCTGTATATAGCTATTTACTTCCTCTGAGCTATCGGCCGGGGAACTGCAGAGCAGAAACAGGGGGAGGGAGGGATAGAAATAGAGAGAAAGGGAGAAAGAGAGAAACATGGAGAAAGAGGGGAACTCAATTAAAAACAAGCTGTGCTCTGTTCCTACGTTGTCCCTCCAGCATCCTCACCCCTTCCTTCCTCCTCCTCCCATTTGACTTTCCCCCTTCCTCATCACCCCCTGCTGATCTGTCAGCTGTCTAGAAGCATCCAGACGTGTGCTGTGGAGGTAATAACCCAAACACATGCACGCTCTCTCACACACACACACAAACACACATTCACCACCGCAGGGAGAGACCCACCTAAACCAAACACATGCACGCTCTCTCACACACACACACAAACACACATTCACCACAGCAGGGAGAGATCCACCTAAACCAAACACATGCACGCTCTCTCACACACACACACAAACACACATTCACCACCGCAGGGAGAGATCCACCTAAACCAAACATCTTACACCCATTGCTCCCCAAAATAAATGCTTATTTGGCCCGTGTGGCCCTGATGTAATTTATGTAGGATCTTACCAAACCAACCCCCAGCATCCCTACTGTACCTTTTAGAGTAGTCTATCACAGAGAGACAGAGAGAAAAAACGAAGAAAATGAACAACAATGAAAACAGTTTGATGAAGAACGCAAAAACCCAAGAAAGTAATTGAGAAACCTATCCAACCAAAAACATGGAGACCCAGAAAACCTGAGCCTATGACTTCACTATGGTGAATCACTTAAACAATACAGAAATGCAAGTCAGGAACAGTGCATCAGAAATCAGCTCAATGTAATTGAAGAATCCATCAAATCTAATCACTTCTGGGAAAATTGGAACACAATAAACAAACAACAAGACAAAGAGTTGTCTATCCAAAACGGAGATGTATCGGTAAACCACTTCTCCAATCTTCTCCAAACAACAAGACAAAGAGTTGTCTATCCAAAACGGAGATGTATCGGTAAACCACTTCTCCAATCTTCTCCAAACAACAAGACAAAGAGTTGTCTATCCAAAACGGAGATGTATCGGTAAACCACTTCTCCAATCTTCTCCAAACAGCAAAAACATAAACATGATCAAATACAAATGTTATAGAATCAACCATTAAAGGTCAGAACCCACTGGATTCTCTAATTACCTTGAGTGAACTACAGGACATAATTACAAACCTTCCAACCCAAAAATGCCTGTGGTGTTGATGGTATCCTAAATGAAATGACAAATTATACAGACCACAATTTCTCATTAGCAATTCTTAAACTATTTAACATCATCCTCAGCTCTGGCATATTCTCCAATATTTGGAAACAAGGACCCAATCTCCAAAAGTGGAGACAAATTTGTCCACAATAACTACCGTGGGATATGTGTCAACAGCAACCTTGGGAAAATCCTCTGCATTATCATTAAAAGCAGACTCGTACATTTCCTCAGTGAAAACAATGTACTGAGCAAATGTCAAATGGGCTTTTTACCAAATTACCGTACGACAGACCACAAATTCACCCTGCACACCCTAATTGACAAACAAACAAACCAAAACAAAGGCAAAGTCTTGTCATGCTTTGTTGATTTCAAAAAAGCTTTAGACTCAATTTGGTACGAGGGTCTGCTATACAAATTGATGAAAAGCGGTGTTGGGGGTAAAACATTCAACATTATAAAATCCATGTACACAAACAACAAGTGTGCAGTTAATATACACATATTACTTTCCATTTGGTGAGACAGGGATGCAGCTTAAGCCCCACACTCTTCAACATAGAGTGCATTTGGAAAGTATTCAGACGCCTTGACCTGTTCCATATTTTGTTACGTTACCTTATTTTAAAATGTATTAAATACATGTTTTCCTAATCAATCTACACACAATACCACATAATGATGAAGCGGAAACAGGTTGTAACAAAATGTGGAAAAAGTCAAAGGGTCTGAATACTTTCCGAATATACTGGATATATCAACGAATTGGTGAGGGCACTGGAACAGTCTGCAGCATCCGGGCTCACCCTACTAGAATCTGAAGTCAAATGTCTACTGTTTGCTGATGATTTGGTGCTTCTGTCCCCAACCAATGAGGGCCTACAGCAGCACCTACATATTCTGTACAGATTCTGTCAGACCTGGGCCCTGACAGTAAATTTCAGTCAAAAATAATGGTGTTCCAAAAAAGGTAAATTTGCCAGGACCACAATACAAATTCCAGCTAGACACCGTTGCCCCAGAGCACACTATACGTACCTTGGCCTAAACATCAGCGCCACAGGTAACTTCTACAAAGCTGTGAACGATCTGAGAGACAAGGCAAGAAGGGCCTTCTATACCATCAAAAGGAACATAAAATTTAACATACCAATGAGGATCTGTCTAAAAATACTTGAATCAGTTATAGGTTCTGGGTTCCGCTCACCAACCAAGAATTCACAAAATGGGACGAACACCAAATTCAGACCTCTCAAGAGAAGACAAGCTATGTGCACACTGCCCACAAAATGGGGTGGAAACTGAGCTGCACTTCCTAACCATCTGCCAATTGTATGACCATATTAGAGACACATATTTCCCTCAGATTACACAAACCCACAAAGAATTTGAAAACAAATACAATTTTGATAAATTCCCATATCTATTGCATGAAATACCACAGTCTGCCATCACAGCAGCAATATGTGTGACCTGTTGCCACAAGAAAAGGGCAACCAGTGAAGAACAAACACCATTGAAAGTACAACCCAGATTTATGTTGATTTATTTACCCTTTTGTATTTGAACTATTTACACATCGTTACAACACAAAATATAGTCAATATGACATCATTACAACACTGTATATAGACATAATATGACATCATTACAACACTGTATATAGACATAATATGACATCATTACAACACTGTATATAGACATAATATGACATCATTACAACACTGTATATAGACATAATATGACATCATTACAACACTGTATATAGACATAATATGACATTGTTACAAAACTGTATATAGACATAATATGACATCATTACAACACTGTATATAGACATAATATGACATCGTTACAACACTGTATATAGACATAATATGACATCATTACAACACTGTATAGAGACATAATATGACATCATTACAACACTGTATATAGACATAATATGACATCGTTACAACACTGTATATAGACATAATATGACATCATTACAACACTGTATAGAGACATAATATGACATCATTACATCACTGTACTGTATATAGACATAATATGACATCGTTACAACACTGTATATAGACATAATATGACATCATTACAACACTGTATATAGACATAATATGACATCGTTACAACACTGTATATAGACATAATATGACATCATTACAACACTGTATAGAGACATAATATGACATCATTACAACACTGTACTGTATATAGACATAATATGACATCATTATAACACTGTATATAGACATAATATGACATCGTTACAACACTGTATATAGACATAATATGACATCATTACAACACTGTATATAGCCATAATATGACATCATTACAACACTGTATATAGACATAATTTGACATCATTACAACACTGTATAGAGACATAATATGACATCATTACAACACTGTATATAGACATAATTTGACATCATTACAACACTGTATAGAGACATAATATGACATTTGAAATGTCTTAATTCTTTTGGAACTTTTGTGAGTGTCACTGTTCATTTTTTATTGTTTATTTCACTTTTAATTATCTATTTCAGTTGCTTTGGCAATGTAAACATATGTTTCCCATGCCAATAAAGCCCTTTAAATTGAAATGTAATTAAGAAGAAGAGATAGGGAGATAGAGGGAGAGAGAGAACGATAACCTAGTTCCTCCAAGCTTTGATCATTTGAATCAGCTGTGTATTGTTAGGGGGGAAAAAACTACATGTGCACCCCTTGGGGTCCCCGGGACCGAGTTTGGGAAACGCTGTGTTAGACTATCATATCAGTCCACACACACACACACACACACACACACACACACACACACACACACACACACACACACACACACACCAGACACAGAGACAGAGAGGATGTTTGTGCACATTGGTTGCAGTATGAAAATAGTCAGAGATAGGGGAAGCAAACTGTGTATGGTATTAAGCCTTCTATACTGTATGTTTCCAAGCTTGCTGGGGCTACACCATTCTATTAGCACTGTTGTACACAGGCTTTACTTCACAGATTTCCTTCTTTGACCAAATGCACAAGAAATCCTACACATTTATTTCACTTGTCTTTCTTCAGAGAAGCTTTAATTGAATTAAGCGTCAAGTTAGCACTATATGGAGAGAGGAGAGGAACAGAGAGAGGAGAGGAACAGAGAGAGGAGAGGAACAGAGAGAGGAGTGGTTCATTCAGCCTAATAAGGTTGTGTCCATGGGGCAGCGATAATGCTTAGCTTGCTAATCAGTAGTAATTCTGTAAGTTGAGGTCCTTTAATGAGCCAATTTGCATTTTGAGAATTAATCAACATTGATTTTATAATTAACAGTGCAATGCATCTTCTCACTGTTGGCTGAGAGTGCACACACACACACACACACACACACGCACGCACGCACACATGCACACATGCACACACACACACACACACACACACACACACACACACACACACACACACACACACACACACACACACACACACACACACACACACACACACACACACACACACTTATGCATACACACACATATGCAGGCACACACACACTCAGGCAGGCATATACACCCACACATACACAACCTCCCAAAGACCCATGTATGGTAACCCTTGTGGATGGTGATATGATTGGCTTTGATGAATGAGTCAGAAGGAACAAGGTTGAACAAGGTTAAATGGAAGGGCTGACTCTGAGCAAGCTGTAATGGCCAAGAAAGCACCAGAGACTCAGTCATAACTAACTAATGTATATCGAGCTAATAAGGCTCAAGGCTCTTTAGCTAAGCCACATACATTAGCTTTTGATAAGCAAATTGGTTATTATGAGGCCCAGGTAGCTTTCGCTTATGCGCTTGGCAATAGGTATGATGGGTATGATGATGAGTTATGCCTAATTGTTGGCCTGTGGTAAGCACAGGCTTTAGCTTCTGATGGCTAAAAGGTCTGGACGCTTATTATAGATGGTGCTAAGTAGGCTGAGACAACGTTAGTATGCAAGCGCTAATGGCAAAGGGTAGTAAAACATCTGGGGCTGAGCATTAAGCTAGCTAGGATGTAGCATGAAGCTTTGGCTTGTTGTACTAACTGAAGTTTAGAAAGAACAGGGCTAATCTCCTAGTATTTCTATGTGTGTGGACTTTAGTGCAGACAATTGGCCAGTGCAGATTTAATACTGCTGATATCACGGATTTACAATCCCCCCTCCTAACTACTTACGGTGAGGGGACGAACTGACCATGGTTAAGTCCCAAATGGAACTCTACTTTAGTGCACCACTTCACCAGGACCCATAGGGAATAGGTAGGGAATACACAGGCATACACAGTCAACATGTGTCTGATGTCTCTTTTGAAACAGCTTTTTGCATCAAGCTGTCTTAGCTTACCATTTTGGGGGTTTATTTATTTTATGAAGCTGACTGTTGTAGCTCACATCTTGTATTTTGGGGTTGGTAGCAGGCACATGCGCACTAAGGCGCACACACACAATGGTGTAACGTACAATACTTTAAAGTACTGTTAAGTCGTTTTTTGGGGTGTCTGTACTGTACTATTTCTATTTTTGACAACTTTTACTTTTACTTCATTTACAGTCCTAAAGAAAATAATGTAGTTTTTACTCCATATATTTTCCCTGACACCCAAAAGTACTCGTTACATTTTGAATGCTTAGCAGTACAGGAAATGGTCACGCACTTATTAAGAGAACATCCCTGGTCAACTGTACTGCGTCTGATCTGGCGGACTTACTAAACACAAATACTTTCTTTTTAAATTATGTCTGAGTGTTGGAGTGTTCCCCTGGCTATCTGTAAATTCCAAAAACATGATGCTGTCTGGTTTGCTTAATATAAGGAATTTGAAATTATTTTTGAATCTTAAGTATATTTAAAACCAAATACCCTTTAGACTTTTACTCAAGTAGTATTTTACTGGGTGACTTTCACTTTTGAGTAAATGCTATTAATTTATCTTTACTTTTACTCAAGTATGACAATACTGTACTTCTTCTAACACTGCATACAAACGTAGACACACACACAATAATGCATGCACACACACACGCAGCCAGGAACATACACACTCATACATCATGTATTTTTGGTGGAGTTTTTATTTGAAGCTGTAGCTTATTATCCAGTGTGTATGTTTGGGGTTGACAGAGTGCTGTTAGTTAGGTCTACTTGCACCTGATGAAAGCTTTAGTGGGTTAAAAAAACAGGGGCGCAACTTTCACTTTCACCCTACACCCCCCTACACCCCCAAAACTAGGTAACGGTGTGCTTTAGGACCATGCGGACGCCTCCGAGCGGTCGGGTAGGCTGTTGAGTGTTTATCCAACCGGTTTAAAAATATTAAAGTAAAAAAACATTATGACCCCCCCACTTCTAAAACCAAAATTACGCCCCTGTAGAAAACTATTTTCCAATGAATAATTTTGGGAGTATGTTAGACAAACAGTGAGCAGCTACAGTCCTACTTTCATTTGCATCTTTGTTAAACAGCGCACCTGTGTTTTTACCCTCAAGAGATGTATTGTGCACCCCTGCCTCTCCTCTTCTTATTTCCTTATACACTCTAGTCACTCTTTCCCTTCCTCGTTTAAATACGCAATCTGCATGAATCAAAGAACATTCTCTCTTTCTTCTGTGTTTGTTCTAGCCTGTTTAGGTCTTGTCATTGTCACAAGGGAACTTAGATCTAACGGAATGCACCTTTAACTGAAACAGAACCTAATTAGAATTCCAAGGTTTACAAGTTCACCAGGTACTTTTAATTCCCCAGTTATGTATTAGACCCTCCTTTATTGTTAAATCTTCATCAAAGCAGCCACAGGGTTCCCTAACAAGGTGTTTTCGAATAATCAAGCTTTATTATTCTGTCTCTGTGGGGAAATATGCAGTTAGCTTATTGCTTCACGCCCAACCAAACTCTAACTTTTAACATTGTCTCCCTAGTTAACTGAGGTAATTTCCCTTTGCTGATAGTTATTGTGTGTTCCTATTGGTCCTAATACACAGAAGCCATTAGAAGGCAATATACATAGATGCTACACAGTGGGAAAAAACGGGTTGAATCAATGTTGTTTCCACATAATTTCAACAAAAACATTAAATGTGATGACGTTGAATCAACTTGGAAAACTGACTGGCAAAAAGTAATTGACGTAAGGGAATTGGGCCTTTTTTCACTTTTAGCCTAAAGCCAATGACATGCTGACATGTTTTGTTGATTTCATGTTGAATTAACGTTAGTTGACAACTCAATCAAATGTAAATAAAAAGTAGATGTTGAACCACGTCTGTTCCAGTGGGTGTTGGCTTGATGAGGATGTGGTGTATACAGATGAAATGGCATAAAGAACTTGGTTTAGCACAGCAGATACATGGTCAGAAATCATATTCAAAGCATGACCAAGTACTGTCATTTTGTATATGTCACAACTATAGTGCGCCATTTCCAGTGGTGGAAAAAGTACCCAATTGTCATACTTGAGTAAAAGTAAAGATACCTTAATAGAAAATTACTCAAGTAAAAGTGAAAGTTACCCAGTAAAATACTACTTGAGTAAAAGTCTAAAAGTATTTGGTTCTAAACATACTTAAGTATCAAAAGTAAATGTACTTGCTAAAATATACTTAAGTATCAAAATAAATGTATAAATCCTTTCAAATTCCTTATATTAGCAGACGGCACCATTTCTTGTTTTTAAAATGTAAACTCAGCTAAAAAAGAAACCTCTCTTTTTCAGGACCCTGTCTTTCAAAGATAATTAGTAAAAATCCAAATAACTTCACAGATCTTCATTGTAAAGGGTTTGAACACTGATTCCCATGCTTGTTCAATGAACAATAAACAATTAATGAATATGAACCCGTGGAACGGTTGTTAAAAAATCTCTTAGGGTTCCCCTAAACTCGAATCCCGTTACCGGGATAGATTTGACAACATCCGGTGAAATTGCAGAGTGCCAAATTCTAACAACAGAAATATAAATATTTAACATTCATATAAATACAAGGGCAATACATCAAAATAAAGGCTAACTTCATGTTAATCCAGCCGCTGTGTCAGATTTCAAAAAAGGCGTCACAGAAAAAGCACACCATGTGATTATCTGAGGACAGTGCCCCGCATACAAACACATGAACATCATTTTTCAACCAGGCAGGTGCAACACGAAAGTCAGAAATAGCGATATAATAAATGGCTTACCTTTGAAGATCTTCATCTTTTTGCAATCCCAAATGTCTCAGTGACACAACGAATGGTCGTTTTGTTCGATAAATTCCTTCTTTATATCCCCAAAATGTCCATTTATTTGCCACGTTTGATTCAAAAATACCCCCGGATCCAACTCGCCCAACATGACTACAAAGTATCTAATAAGTTACCTGTTAACTTGGTCCAAACATTTCAAACAACGCTTCTAATCTAACCTCAGGTAACCTAAATTGTAAATAATCGATAAAATTTAAGATGGGATAAACTATTTCCAATTCCGAAGAAAAATAACCCGCACCAAAAGACTTGAGTCTATCTGAGTGACACATGGAAAGAATAGGACTACTTCTTAATTTCTCAAAAGAAAAACATTGAACAATGTCTAAAGACAGTTGACATCTAGTGGAAGCCATAAGAACTGCAATCTGGGCCCTAATAAATCAGGTTTCCCATAGAAAAGCATTGGAAAACACAATGACCTCAAAAAAAAAATTCCCTGGATGGATTGTGCTCGGGGTTTGGCCTGCCAAATCAGTTCTGTTATACTCACAGACATTATTTTAACAGTTCTACAAACTTTAGAGTGTTTTCTATACACTACTACCATGCATATAAATATCCTAACTCCTGGGCCTGAGTAACAGGCAGTTTACTTTGGGCATGCTTTTCATCTGGATGTGAAAATACTGCCCCCTAGCCCAAAGAGGATTTAAGACACTAACAGCTTACAGATGGTAGGCAATTAAGGTCACAGTTATGAAAACTTAGGACATTAAAGAGGCCTTTCTACTGACTCTGAAAAACATCAAAAGAAAGATGCCCAGGGTCCCTGCTCATCTGCGTGCACATGCCTTAGGCCTGCTGCAAGGAGGCATGAGGACTACAGATGTAGCCAGGTCATTAAATTGCAATGTCTGTACTGTGAGACCGCTACAGGGAGACAGGATGGACAGCTGATCGTCCTCGCAGTGGCAGACCACGTGTAACAACACCTGTACAGCATTGTTGCATCCGAACATCACACCTGCGGGACAGGTACAGGATGGCAACAATAACCGCCTGAGTAACACCAGGAACGCACAATCCCTCCATCAGTGCTCATACTGTCCGCAATTTGCTGAGAGAGGCTGGGCTGAGGGCTTGTAGGCCTGTTGTAAGGCAGGTCCTCACCAGACATCAACGGCAACGTCGCCTATGATTACAAACCCACCTTCGCTGGAC
The DNA here is from genome assembly GCF_034236695.1 of Oncorhynchus nerka. Taxonomy (NCBI): domain Eukaryota; kingdom Metazoa; phylum Chordata; class Actinopteri; order Salmoniformes; family Salmonidae; genus Oncorhynchus; species Oncorhynchus nerka. Next base: position 18,707,868 of record NC_088400.1, on the reverse strand, counting down.
GAGACAGGACTGGCAAAAAGTGCTCTTCACTGACGAGTCGCAGTTTTGTCTCAACAAGGGTCATGGTTGAACTCGCGTTTATCGTCAACGTAATGAGCGTTACACCGAGGTCTATGCTCTGGAGCAGGATCAATTTGGAGGTGGAGGGTCTGTCATGATCTGGGGCGGTGTGTCACAGCGTCATCGGACTGAGCTTGTTGTCATTGCAGGCAATCTCTACGCTGTGCGTTACAGGGGAGACATCCTCCTCCCTCATGTGGTACCCTTCCTGCAGGCTCATTGTCCAGCATGACAATGCCACCAGCCATACTGCTCGTTCTAAGCATGATTTCCTGCAAGACAGAAATGTCAGTGTTCTGCCATGGCCAGTGTAAGCCCAGATCTCAGTCCCATTGAGCATGTCTGGGACCTGTTGGATCGGAGGGTGAGGGCTAGGGCCATTCCCCCAAGAAATGTCCGGGAACATGCAGGTGCCTTGGTGGAAGAGTGGTGTAACATCTCACAGCAAGAACTGGCAAATCTGGTGCAATCCATGAGGAGGAGATGCACTGCAGTACTTAATGCAGCTGGTGGCCACACCAGATACTGACTTTTACTTTTGATTTTGACCCCCCCTTTGTTCAGGGACACATTATTCAATTTATGTTAATCACATGTCTGTGGAACTTGTTCAGTTTATGTCTCAGTTGTTGAATCTTATGTTCATACAAATATTTACACGTGTTAAGTTTGCTGAAAATAAACAGTTGACAGTGAAAGGACGTTTCTTTCTTTGCTGAGTTTAAGTATAGCCAGGGGTACACACGAAGACTCAGACAAAACTTACAAATTATGCATTTGTGTTTAGTGAGTCTGCCAGATCAGAGGCAGTAGGAATGACCACATGTTCTCTTGAAAAGTGTGTGAATTGGACCTGCTAAGCATTCAACATGTACCGAGTACCTTTGCGTGTCAGGAAAATGTATGGAGAAAAAAGCTAATTATTTTCCTTGTGAATGTAGTGAAGTAAAAGCAAAAGTTGTCAAAAATATCAGTACAGATACCCAAAAAATGACTTAAGTAGAACTTAAAAGTATTTTTACTTAAGTACTTTACACCATTGATCATTTCCCCTACATAGGCCACAAACTTTTCCATGTTGCTAAGGGACTCGAGCAGATCACGATTTGGCAACATATTCATGTCTCACACACCTCCCCTGTAGTGCTGGCAAAATGTAGATGTCTGCCTAATAGACATACCCAAAAGTAACTGCTATTCATCTGTAATTACAAAATTCTGACATGTAAAAATGTTTGGAAAGAAGACATCTGGGAGATTGTGAGGAAATGATCAGAAGATAGACAGGAGTTACATTGTTCAGAATACACAATATCAAACACACAGAAAATAATCTTTATTTATTTATTATTTGTATTATTTTGAAAGTCATCTTCCATTGACAAGCTATTACTGAATTATTGATGCCCAGAGCTGGAATAGTAACGGTAGTAACGCACAGTAACGGTTTGGGAATCCATTGTCACCTTATTTCCATTGTCACTTCATAACAGGATAATCCGGATTGCCACGCAAGCCTCGCTCTCATGTGGGTGCTAGAAAGCAGGTTAGGTAGTGCCAGGTATCAACAGGGAATCCAGGAATCCGAAGTTTCATCGCACATTGTCCTTCCCTTTTGAAATCCACTGTCATGAGGCGATGAAACTTCAGAAGCCATTCCTTTTCAATGTAGGGAATGGAAGTGGGCGGGGGACCGTTGGGCAATGCCAGCCTGATAGCAAGGGAGGGTGAACAGGGCAGGACCACATTTGTAGAAGTGCACTGTAATTCCCATAATATGGCAAACTTTATTGTCATGTTTTCCTTTCCTTTTGTCAAGTTAGGGCTGACAAAAAACATTTATTTTTGCTACAATTCAGTGCAAAGCAAAAGTATATTTTCTTGTAAAACAAGTTTCGCCCTTTTTCTTTGGACATGAGCACAAAAATACAGTTTCCAATCACCTTCCTTGGCCGTTTGACAAGTTAGACCTACCCTCTGACAATGATGAAAATACAGTACATCGTGTATAAGTAGGCTCTATCATGTAAATAAAAAACACACTGTAAAACTTTAGATGTTGACTCAATGCTGGTATAAGTCTAGTGACCAATAATATTAGCATTTATAACGCCAGGATGCTTGATTAGTTTTGTGCTGATACATTATGGGGGGAAAAAACTAGCCTATATACTGTTAAAAAAAAGACTGAACTCGAGAAATCGTTTTCATTTGTAATGTCTTTCTTCGTTTTTCTCCCCTCCATAGCCTAAATGTGTCTTCTTCTGTTTCATTAAAATATTTCAACTCACATATCATCTTCACATCAACGTATCCGCCAAAGGCATCAGCAGGCAGATTGCAGCCCATATGATCTGCTAATGACCGTTGACTTGACCGTGAGCGCGCTTTGGAACGCCCGGGGCTGAATGGAACGGGAACTCCCCCAGCCTCGCTCCCTCGCGCCTCCCGCGCGCAGCGTCTCGGATTGGGCACCGCGCTCATTCAAGAGAATGCCTGCCTGCGGTGGGTGCGTATGTGTTCGTGTGTCTCGCATCTTGTGTAGAGATACAACGCTCCGTGTGTTTGAATCTGTCACATCTACTGTTCTCTGATTAGAAGGAGAGGAAAATAACCTGCTGGATTGCATGGTCCATTTTGATTATCGATTCCCCAGAATTCAGAAGCCTATTTTTCTCTCTCTCCTCTCAGCGTCAGCCAGTCTATATTTGTTAGGGTTGGTGGTTCAAAGTATCTATTCGAGGGAGGTCTAAAATAAGTGTAGGTTATTTTTGACCGTTTGTCTGGAGTGGAGGAAAAGTTTCCGTTGTAAAGAAGTATGAAAAGAGAGCCACGCGACTGAGACACAGGTAAGGAATCATTTATTACATTTGGAACGATGATGGTGGCTCTGCACCTTTCCACATCACTGGTTCCAATGCAGTGTTTGTGGCCTATTATTGTGCTTAAAAAAGAAAGTATATATCGCATAAATGTGCCTGCATCAGTTTTATCACACCCAGTGGGAGACAAGGGCTGCGTTGTAGCCTGCGATGACATTGAGGTTTCATGTGTGTGCGTGCGTGTGCGCGAGAGCAGTGGATACTGCGTCGTAGGTTGTTTGTTTCCGAAGTCTATCCCCAGAAGAGAAAGGAGGACGAGTGTGTGTCTGAGTGACTGTCTGAAACGACCCTAGCCTCTCAGCTAAGATGTCTGACTCTGCCAGGATTTGAATGATCTTTGATGCTACTGCTACTGTATCCGAGTGGTGTGGGGATGTGAAGGGAAACGAGACTGAACCAAGCTATTTTCCCTTTACTGACTCTTCTCTCGCCAGAAGCGCATGTCGCTACAGAATAGGCTACCAGCACTGAATCCAGCTCCCTGTTATCACTGTAGCACCTATTAGAATATAGACGAGTTACCTTAGTCTTAAATTCCGTTCCTTGAGGTAACGAGTCTGCTAGTCAGTTAGTCTTCTTTAGCTGTTGTTGACCCAGTCAGCAGTAGCCTGCAAGCATGTCACAAACAGTATAGGACATAGGCGTCCTTGTGAACACTGTGGTGTTACTGTATCTACACCGCTCATCTACCTCCAGCAGTGCAGTGATCGGACCTGCGGTACGGTTGTTGAGTCATGCAGTGCTCAGCTCACTATTAGTTCTGCTCTGACGCCTGTGGATACCGCAGCGCTCTAGCTCTCTCTGACCCGCCGTGTGTGTGTGTGTGTGTGTGTGTGTGTGTGTGTGTGTGTGTGTGTGTGTGTGTGTGCGGGGGCAGGCAGCTGGCTACTGTCACTTTATCATAATAAAGCGCTCGCTACTTCCATGCTGCCACAGCTTGACCTGTATCTGCCGCTGTCACAGCTTGACCTGTATCTGCCGCTGTCACAGCTTGACCTGTATCTGCCGCTGTCACAGCTTGACCTGTATCTGCCGCTGTCACAGCTTGACCTGTATCTGCCGCTGTCACAGCTTGACCTGTATCTGCCGCTGTTACAGCTTGACCTGTATCTGCCGCTGTTACAGCTTGACCTGTATCTGCCGCTGTCACAGCTTGACCTGTATCTGCCGCTGTCACAGCTTGACCTGTATGACCTGTATCTGTCACAGCTTGACCTGTATCTGCCGCTGTCACAGCTTGACCTGTATCTGCACAGCTTGACCTGTATCTGCCGTCACAGCTTGACCTGTATCTGTATCTGCGCTGTCACAGCTTGACCTGTATCTGCCGCTGTCACACACCTGCTTGACCTGTATCTGCCGCTGTCACAGCTTGACCTGTATCTGCCGCTGACCTGTATCTGCCGCTGTCACAGCTTGACCTGTATCTGCCGCTGTCACAGCTTGACCTGTATCTGCCGCTGTCACAGCTTGACCTGTATCTGCCGCTGTCACAGCTTGACCTGTATCTGCAGCTGTCACAGCTTGACCTGTATCTGCAGCTGTCACAGCTTGACCTGTATCTGCAGCTGTCACAGCTTGACCTGTATCTGCCGCTGTCACAGCTTGACCTGTATCTGCCGCTGTCACAGCTTGACCTGTATCTGCAGCTGTCACAGCTTGACCTGTATCTGCCGCTGTTACAGCTTGACCTGTATCTGCCGCTGTCACAGCTTGACCTGTATCTGCCGCTGTCACAGCTTGACCTGTATCTGCTGCTATCACAGCTTGACCTGTATCTGCTGCTGTTACAGCTTGACCTGTATCTGCCGCTGTTACAGCTTGACCTGTATCTGCCGCTGTCACAGCTTGACCTGTATCTGTCGCTGTTACAGCTTGACCTGTATCTGCCGCTAGACGTAGGCAGACATTGCTGTGTTGCTGGTCCTGAGTAAAAATGACTAGGCCAACATTTTCCAGAAAAAGTACAGAAAAAATACCCAGACATCAGTGGTGTAGTCATGGTGCATGGAGAAGTGGATGTACTCTATTTTTGGCAAAAATATCCCAAATGGCCTCTGCCTGGGGAATGGAAGGTGCCCTGTGTGAACGATTCTATGATAACCTGTGTGAACGATTCTATGATAACCTGTGTGAACGATTCTATGATAACCTGTGTGAACGATTCTATGATAACCTGTGTGAACGATTCTATGATAACCTGTGTGAACGATTCTATGATAACCTGTGTGAACGATCTATGATAAACAGATGTAGGCAACTGAAAATGACCAATAATCATGACAATGCGAAAGACATCCGTCATGATATCCAGAATTAAATAGGACTTATAGACCTAGCATTTATGGCTGATATGTTAGGCTAAGTGGCCAGATAAGCACAGAGGTAAGACAATGAACAGATGTATGTGATGCTGTGTTACATGAGAACGGGATCATCCAGGAATTCCTACACTTCACAGCAGCTCTGAAGGTTTGGAGCTCGTCCCTGCGGATTGATCTCTGTACTGTACGTTTTACTACAGGACATTCATGGGTAACACAAAAAGGCCTAGGCTACATTCAATTCCATACACTGTGGTTTACACATATTTCTACCCTAATATGGCTATTTAATTCATAACTTTTCTGAGCTGTACTACCCCTACTTGCCCCATTATTTCTGTAGGCCTAGAGGCTATTTAGTCTATAGAGAAAATGGTGATCGCTACCGGAGTCAGGGCCCTGGCCTAAACATCATAGCCTGTCCTATTTGCCCCATTATTTCTGTAGGCCTAGAGGCTATTTAGTCTATAGAGAAAATGGTGATCGCTACCGGAGTCAGGGCCCTGGCCTAAACATCATAGCCTGTCCTATTTGTCCCATTATTTCTGTAGGCCTAGAGGCTATTTAGTCTATAGAGGACATGGTGATCGCCACCGGAGTCAGGGCCCTGGCCTAAACATCATAGCCTGTCACTCAAGCTCTTCTATTGAGAAGCAAAATAAAGAGGCTAAACTGTAGAAGTCGTGAGATATGTGAATAAATGGACAATTCCATTTGTGAATGTGAATATCAGGAGTCAGTGAACAGAGCGGAGTGCGGAGCCACTGTCCATGTTGCTGAATAACATAGGCTGTGGTTTCACCCAACAACAACAACAAATCCCTTGACAAACAAGCCTGTTATTAATGCCAAGTAGGCAGCGCAACTGCACAACTACACAACGGCTTACAACAACACCTCTGACAACACAGGCCGACTGTCCGACTCCGACAGTAAACAAACGTAATGAAATACACAACATGTCTTATCACTTACATAGAGAGAGAGAGAGAGAGAGAGAGAGAGAGAGAGAGAGAGAGAGAGAGAGAGATAAAGACATATTCTACAGCAGCAGACAAGTGCAGTGATAAAATAGCAAAAATTATACTCTCACAAAATAGGGATAATGGTTGAAGTGTACAGTCCGATAGTCCAACAGGAAATAATCAACACATTATCAGATGGACCACTCCCACTCAAAGGAGCGATCTAATGTACAGGCACAACAGGTGGATTCAGGACCATGGTCAGCGCATACGCAGGGCACCAGCTCGGCACTGGATTGAAATATACACAAACAGTTTATTGCACTATTGCACAAAGAAGCAACGAAGAATAGAAAGCCCTGAAAGTGTTTTCATTAAGCCCAAAGTGAACACTTTCTGACATATGAATTCTGCCACACACAATACAAGCACTTTAGGCCGATATGTTGAACTGTACGGTGGATCTCAGATGAATAGCTCACGTTGAATAAGCAACATGAAGTCATTCTATATAATACCACAGCAGGTATGAATACAGCAGCTCACTGGAATCAGCTGACTTAAACGTGGCCTACCAAGGCAGGCATGAAAACATGACATCCTCATACATTGAACATTGAACAATAAAGCAACCTGCAACAATTTAAAAGATTTTACTCAGTTACAGTTCATATAAGGAAATCAATCAATTGAAATACATTCATTGGGCCGTAATCTATGGATTTGACATGACTGGGAATTCAGATAAGCATCTGTTGGTCACTGATACCTTTAAAAAAAAGTTAAGGACGTGGATCAGAAAACCAGTCAGTATCTGGTGTGATCAGAAAACCAGTCAGTATCTGGTGTGATCAGAAAACCAGTCAGTATCTGGTGTGACCACCATTTGCATCATGCAGCGCGACACATTTCCATCACATAGAGTTGATCAGGCTGTTGATTGTGGCCTGTGGAATGTTGTCCCGCTCCTCTTCAATCGCTGTGTGAAGTTGCTGGATATTGGTGGGAGCTGGAACACACTGTCGTACACGTCGATCCAGAGTATCCCAAACATGCTTAATGGGTGGTGACATGTCTGGTGAATATGCAGGGCATGGAAGAACTGGGACATTTTCAGCTTCCTGGAATTTTGGACATATCCTTGCGACATGGGGCTGTGCATTATCATGCTGAAACATGAGGTGATGGAGGCAGATGAATGACAAGACAATGGGCCTCAGGATCTCATCACTGTATCTCTGTGCATTCAAATTGCCATTGATAAAATGCAATTGTGTTCGTTGTCCATAGGTTATGCCTGCACATACCATAACCCCACGGCCACTCTGTTCACAATGTTTGACATCAGCAAATCGTTCACCCAGACGACGACATGCACGCTGTCTGCCATCTGTCCGGTACAGTTGAAACCGGGATTCATCTGTGAAGAGGACACTTCTCCAGCGTACCAGTGGCCATCAAAGGTGAGCATTTACACACTGAAATCAGTTACTCCGCCAAACTTCAGACAGGTCAAGACCCTGGTGAGGACGACGAGCATGCAGATGAGCTTCCCTGATACGGTTTCTGACAGTTTGTGAAGAAATTCTTTGGTTATGCAAACCCACAGTTTCATCAGCTGTCCAGGAGGTCCAAGTGAAGAAGTTGGATGTGGACGTCCTGGGCTGGCGTGGTATCACGTGGTCTGCAATTGCGAAGCTGGTTGGACATACTGGCAAATTCTCTAAAATGTCAAATTTTCTGAAACGTCAAATTCTCTAAAACACAGTTGGAGGTGGCTTATGGTAGAGAAATTAACAGTCAATTATGTGGCAACAGTTCAGGTTCCTGCAGTCAGCATGCCAATTGCACGCTCCCTCAAAACTTGAGACATCTGTGGCATTGTGTTGTGTGACAAAGCTTCATATTTTAGAGTAGCCTTTTATTGTCCCCAGTACAAGGTGCACCTGTGTAAGGATCATGCTGTTTAATCAGCTTCTTGCCACACCTGTCAGGTGGATGGATTATCTTGGCAAAGGAGAAATGCTCACTAAAAGGGATGTAAACAAATTTGTGCCCAACATTTAAGATAAATTAACTTTTTGTACATATGGAATATTTCTGGGATCTTTTATTTCAGCTCATGAAACATGGGACCAACACTTGACATGTTGAGCCTATATTTCCTTGTTCAGTATACATAGCCTAATACCACGGAGGGTATGAATACAGTAGCTCACTTTGATGTAAACACATAGACCTGGACTACCATTGGCCGGAATGAAAACATTAGGCTAAACCATAAATAAACAGTATTCAGGCTTAACTTTCTGTTTCATGTTTTACAGCACCAGATGTAGACACTTGGTGTGGAAGATAGAGATAATATATCATAGGTCAATGAGTCACTGATTTCCCTTTCAAAGGACGACAGGGCTGTTTGAGATGTGCAGTCAGCATGCAAGATCTGTTGGATGATTTGATTCGACCTGTAGTGGAGAATAGACTCTTGGCAGAACATGAAGTCATAGGAAAGGTAATGATGGACCTGAGTAGTCTATTGATGTTAGGGAAAATGGCAGGGCTGAAGCTGTCAAAAACTTCAATAAGGGATGGGAATTCCTGATGGAAGCATGCCTTGCAAAGGTGTTTCGAATCCTTATAGCCATCTCTAACAAATGAGCCTTCTATAGTGGCCTCTGGGAAATATCTACACATTGGACAGAAAACGTTGTCCCCTGTCCAACTGTATTCCAGTCAATAAAACATACCACTTCCATGATGAATACTGCATTTTCCATTGATCACTGTAGTGGGGAACACTTGCGTTTTAGTGGTACTGTATGATTGCAATATAACCAATTAGATCCCTCTAACTTCCTACTACATTTTTCAACATTTCTGATTAGTCGGGAAACAATACAAAGAACAAATGAAATGTTTAAATATATTTTAAACCCTCCTGATTGGGTGGGACAGTGTTCAATCTTGCAAGGCCCCTGCCCGGCTCTGTCGTGGCTTTGCGTCTGTCTGTCTGTCTGTCTGTCTGTCTGTCTGTCTGTCTGTCTGTCTGTCTGTCTGTCTGTCTGTCTGTCTGTCTGTCTGGTCTGTCTGTCTGTCTGGTCTGTCTGGTCTGTCTGTCTGTCTGTCTGTCTGTCTGTCTGTCTGTCTGTCTGTCTGTCTGTCTGTCTGTCTGTCTGTCTGTCTGTCTGTCTGTCTGTCTGTCTGTCTGTCTGTCTGAGTCTATTAAAAGAAGATGTTCTAACCTGCAGCCTCATGGTGATTGGTTTAAACCTGCAGCCTCATGGTGATTGGTTTAAACCTACAGCCTCATGGTGATTGGTTTAAACCTGCAGCCTCATGGTGATTGGTTTAAACCCCACTCCAACTGATCCCACGTGTCGTTCATTCAGGGCAGAATCCTTAGCTACTAGACATGTGTCCATATAGCCTCTGAATATTCACTCAAATCTCTGATTTGTATCACATCAGGATGTAAGGAGTTTGATATAGAGTGTGTTACATGGTAGCACACCCCACTGGGCTTTACACTTTCATTCATCCGCTACTCTGTCTTTTTCAATCTCTCTTTCTCTCTCTGCTTCCTTCTTCTCTGCGATCCCTGTCTGATCCCTCCATCCCTCCCTCTGAGAGTGGCAGATGAATAAGTGAGAAGGCACAAATCTCTGATGAGATCATTAAGGACACAACCATACACACACATGCACGCACACACACACACACACACACACACACACACACACACACACGCTCTCTGCAGTGGTCAGAGAGCAAACGTCCGATTAACCCTAATGTGTCCTCATTCTCTCTTCACCTGCCAGACTGCATTACTTCTCTGTGTGTGTGTGTGTGTGTGTCTCCTATCTGGCTGTGGTCTTTGGTGTTACTAAGAGCTCACAGTGGACAGCAGGCTGCGTCAGCTACAATCACCACACAAGCCCTCAGGCTGCCCTACTTGGCTTGGCTTGGCACACACACACATACACACACAGACACACACAGCATGGTTTGGATGGGCTGTGAGGGAGATGGCCCAATCTCACAATTTTCTTCGTACAAGCTAACCTTCACAACCATTGTCTAACTACCTGTCTGTTTTTAACTGTCTACTGAGTAATGTCTAAACACCTGTCTGTCTTTAACTGTCTACTGAGTAATGTCTAACTACCTGTCTGTCTTTAACTGTCTACTGAGTAATGTCTAACTACCTGTCTGTCTTTAACTGTCTACTGAGTAATGTCTAACTACCTGTCTGTCTTTAACTGTCTACTGAGTAATGTCTAACCATCTGTCTGTCTTTAACTGTCTACTGAGTAATGTCTAACTACCTGTCTGTCTTTAACTGTCTACTGAGTAATGTCTAACTACCTGTCTGTCTTTAACTGTCTACTGAGTAATGTCTAACTACCTGTCTGTCTTTAACTGTCTACTGAGTAATGCACTGTTATGAAATGAGATGACTCAGGCCAAGTACTTCATCATCTCTCTATCTCTCTCTCTCTTTCTCTCAATTCAATTTTAATTGAAGGGGCTTTAATGGAATGGGAATCATAGGTTTACATTTCCAATGCAAATGAAATAAATAAACAAAAGTATCATAAAAAATGAACAGTAAACATGACACTCACAAAAGTTCCAAAATATTAAAGACATTTCAAATGTGACTGTATGTCTATATACAGTGTTGTAATCATGTGCAAATAGTTCAAGTACAAACGGGATGAGTTGTATTTACAATGGTGTTTGTTCTTCACTGGTTGCCCTTCTCTTGTGGCAACAGGTCACAACTCTTGTTGTTGTGATGGCACACTGTGATATATCACCCGATATGAACATTTGATTTGTTTTCAAATTCTTTGTGGGTTTGTGTAATATGAGGGAAATATGTCTCTCTAATATGGTCATGCATTTGGCAGGAGGTTAGGAAGTGTAGCTCAGTTTCCACCTCATTTTGTGGGCAGTGAGCCTGTCTTCTCTTGTGAGCCAGGTCTGCCTGAGGTGGCCTTTCTCAATAGCAAGGCTATGCTCACTGAGTCTGTACATAGTCAATGCTTTCCTTAATGTTGGGTCAGTCACAGTGGTCATGTATTCTGCCTCTGTGTTCCCTCTGTGTAGTGCCAAATAGCTCTCTAGGTTTTTGTTAATTCTTTCCAATGTGTCAAGTAATTATCTTTTTGTTTTCTCATGATTTGGTTGGGTCTAATTGTGGTGTTGTTCTGGGGCTCTGTGGAGTCCGTTTGTGAACAGAGCCCCCAGGACCAAACAATAGTACGCAAGTATAAACACCATGGAACCACGCAGCCGTCATACCGCTCAGGAAGGAGGCGCCTTCTTTCTCCGAGAGACGAATGTACTTTGGTGAGAAAAGTGCAAATCAATCCCAGAACAACAGCAAAGGACCCTGTGAAGATGCTGGAGGAAACAGGTTCAAAAGTATCTATATCCACAGTAAAACGAGTCCTATATCGACTTAACCTGAAAGGCCGCTCAGTAAGGAAGAAGCCACTGCTCCAAAACCGCCATAACAAAGCCAGACTACGCTTTGCAACTGCACATGGGGACAAATATCGTACTTTTTGGAGAAATGTCCTCTGGTCTGATGAAACAAAAATAGAACTGTTTGATCATAATGACCATCATTATTTGGAGGAAAAAGGGGAAGGATTGCAAGCCGAAGTACACAATCCCAAGCGTGAAGCACGGGGTTGGCAGCATCATGTTGTGGGGGTGCTTTGTTGCAGGAGGGACTGGTGCACTTCACAAAATAGATCTCATCACGAGGAGGAAAATTATGTGGATATATTGAAGCAACATCTCAAGATATCAGTATAAGTTAAAGCTGGGTTGCAAATGGGTCTTCCAAATGGACAATGACCCCAGGCATACTTCTAAAGTTGAGGTGAAATGGCTTCATAAGGACAACAAAGTCAAGGTATTGGAGTGGCCATCACAAAGCCCTGACCTCAATCCGATAGATAATTTGTGGGCAGAACTGAAAAAGCTTGTGAGAGCAAGGAGGCCTACGAACCTGACTCAGTTACTCCAGCTGGGTCAGGAGGAATCGGCCAAAATCCATCCAATTTATTGTGGGAAGCTTGTGGAAGGCTACCCAAAACGTTTGACCCAAGTTAAACAGTTTAAAGACAATGCTACCAAATGCTAATTCACTGTATGTAAATGTCTGACCCACTGGGAATGTGATGAAAGAAATAAAAGCTGAAATAAATAATTCTCTCTACTATTATTCTGACATTTCACATTCTTAAAATAAAGTGGTGATCCTAACTGACCGAAGACAGGGAATTTTTACTGGGATTAAATGTCATGAATTGTGAAAAACAGAGTTTAAATGTTTTTGGCTAACTGTTTTTGGCTAACTGTATGTAAACCTCCAACTTCAACTGTATTTAGACCTCCGTTCAACAGTTTGGGGTCACTTAGAAATGTCCTTGTTTTTGAAAGAAAAGCACATTCTTTTGTCCATTAAAATAACTTCAAATTGATCTGTAATACAGTGTAGACATGGTTGATGTTGTAAATGACTATTGTAGCTGGAAAGGCTGATTTTTAATGGAATATCTACATTGGTGAACAGATTCCCATTTTCAGCAACAATCACCCCTGTGTTCCAATGGCACATTGTGTTAGCTAATCCAAGTTTATCATTTTAAAACTAGGCAAGTTGATTGAATATGTTGTTGCCTAATTGTTTTTTGTTAGGTTTCCACACTACTTTCCTTCCATTGTTATTCTTTTTTATTATTATTTTGCCTTTATTTAACTAGGCAAGTCAGTTAAGAACAAATTCTTATTTACAATGATGACCTCATCACTTTGGTGCCTCATGATTGAGTATTCCTCTGTCACAAGTAGACTGTGATTTTGCTGTGATCTGATAGGGGAGTCAGTGGGTTGACTATGAACTCTGGGTTGAGGTCAGTGATAAAGTAGTCTACAGTACTACTGCCAAGAGATGAGCCATAGCTGTACCTACAGTAGGAGTCTTCTCTAAGCCTACCATTGACTATATACATACCCAGCGTGCGACAGAGCTGCAGGAGTTGTGACCCGTTTTTGTTGGTTATGTTGTCATATTTGTGCCTGCAGGGCATATGGTAGCATGGTGGAAGTCTTTTAGTTGTAGTAGCGTAGAACTATTTTCGTGGTAGCAGGGTGGAATTATTTTTGTGATAGCAGGGTGGAGATAACCACTTGTACGTTGGGGAATGTAGAAGAAGCTTTTTCAATCATTCCCTTGAGTACTGTGTGTGTATTATTATGTGGCTGGGTGACCCTAGTTGGTCCTCAGACAGAAGGTCTAGGGTGCGCTGTGTGTATTATCATGTGGCTGGGTGACCCTAGTTGGTCCTCAGACAGAAGGTCTAGGGTGCGCTGTGTGTATTATTATGTGGCTGGGTGACCCTAGTTGGTCCTCAGACAGAAGGTCTAGCGTGCGCTGTGTGTATTATTATGTGGCTGGGTGAGCCTAGTTGGTCCTCAGACAGAAGGTCTAGCGTGCGCTGTGTGTATTATTATGTGGCTGGGTGACCCTAGTTGGTCCTCAGACAGAAGGTCTAGGGTGCCTGTGTGTATTATCATGTGGCTGGGTGACCCTAGTTGGTCCTCAGACAGAAGGTCTAGGGTGCCTGTGTGTATTATCATGTGGCTGGGTGACCCTAGTTGGTCCTCAGACAGAAGGTCTAGCGTGCGCTGTGTGTATTATTATGTGGCTGGGTGACCCTAGTTGGTCCTCAGACAGAAGGTCTAGGGTGCGCTGTGTGTATTATTATGTGGCTGGGTGACCCTAGTTGGTCCTCAGACAGAAGGTCTAGGGTGCGCTGTGTGTATTATTATGTGGCTGGGTGACCCTAGTTGGTCCTCAGACAGAAGGTCTAGGGTGCGCTGTGTGTATTATTATGTGGCTGGGTGAGCCTAGTTGGTCCTCAGACAGAAGGTCTAGGGTGCCTGTGTGTATTATCATGTGGCTGGGTGACCCTAGTTGGTCCTCAGACAGAAGGTCTAGCGTGCGCTGTGTGTATTATTATGTGGCTGGGTGACCCTAGTTGGTCCTCAGACAGAAGGTCTAGGGTGCCTGTGTGTATTATCATGTGGCTGGGTGACCCTAGTTGGTCCTCAGACAGAAGGTCTAGGGTGCCTGTGTGTATTATCATGTGGCTGGGTGACCCTAGTTGGTCCTCAGACAGAAGGTCTAGGGTGCGCTGTGTGTATTATCATGTGGCTGGGTGAGCCTAGTTGGTCCTCAGACAGAAGGTCTAGCGTGCGCTGTGTGTATTATTATGTGGCTGGGTGACCCTAGTTGGTCCTCAGACAGAAGGTCTAGGGTGCCTGTGTGTATTATCATGTGGCTGGGTGACCCTAGTTGGTCCTCAGACAGAAGGTCTAGGGTGCCTGTGTGTATTATCATGTGGCTGGGTGACCCTAGTTGGTCCTCAGACAGAAGGTCTAGCGTGCGCTGTGTGTATTATTATGTGGCTGGGTGACCCTAGTTGGTCCTCAGACAGAAGGTCTAGGGTGCGCTGTGTGTATTATTATGTGGCTGGGTGACCCTAGTTGGTCCTCAGACAGAAGGTCTAGGGTGCGCTGTGTGTATTATTATGTGGCTGGGTGACCCTAGTTGGTCCTCAGACAGAAGGTCTAGGGTGCGCTGTGTGTATTATTATGTGGCTGGGTGAGCCTAGTTGGTCCTCAGACAGAAGGTCTAGGGTGCCTGTGTGTATTATCATGTGGCTGGGTGACCCTAGTTGGTCCTCAGACAGAAGGTCTAGCGTGCGCTGTGTGTATTATTATGTGGCTGGGTGACCCTAGTTGGTCCTCAGACAGAAGGTCTAGGATGCCTGTGTGTATTATCATGTGGCTGGGTGACCCTAGTTGGTCCTCAGACAGAAGGTCTAGGGTGCCTGTGTGTATTATCATGTGGCTGGGTGACCCTAGTTGGTCCTCAGACAGAAGGTCTAGGGTGCCTGTGTGTATTATCATGTGGCTGGGTGACCCTAGTTGGTCCTCAGACAGAAGGTCTAGCGTGCGCTGTGTGTATTATCATGTGGCTGGGTGACCCTAGTTGGTCCTCAGACAGAAGGTCTAGCGTGCGCTGTGTGTATTATTATGTGGCTGGGTGACCCTAGTTGGTCCTCAGACAGAAGGTCTAGCGTGCGCTGTGTGTATTATTATGTGGCTGGGTGACCCTAGTTGGTCCTCAGACAGAAGGTCTAGCGTGCGCTGTGTGTATTATTATGTGGCTGGGTGACCCTAGTTGGTCCTCAGACAGAAGGTCTAGGGTGCGCTGTGTGTATTATTATGTGGCTGGGTGACCCTAGTTGGTCCCCAGACAGAAGGTCTAGGGTGCGCTGGGTATATTATTATGTGGCTGGTTGACCCTAGTTGGTCCTCAGACAGAAGGTGTAGGGTGCGCTGGGTATATTATTATGTGGCTGGTTGACCCTAGTTGGTCCTCAGACAGAAAGTCTAGGGTGCGCTGGGTGTTTGGGAAAAAGTGTATTTTATTGTATGTATTTTCGGTTTGAGTCCATAAGGAGTCTCTCTCTCTCTCTCTCAGTCTCTTTGTCTCTGTTTCTCTCTCTCTCTCTCACTCTCTCTGTGTGTGTGTGTGTGCGTGTGTGTGTGCATGTGTGTGTGTGTGTGTGCGTGTGTGTGTGCGTGCGTGTGTGTGTGTGTGTGTGTGTACTCTATCCTGCCTGACAGATGATGTTGGGGATTTTCAGGCTTCAGCAGATTAGTGGATAAACCCTAAATTACCACACACACACACGGCCTCTTCTCTCCAGGGACTGTGCCCTCTCAGCCAGGCCAGAGGCCTAGTCACACTGACCCTCTTAAAGGCTTCAGCTGCACTAATACACATCCAATTCTGTGTGTGTGTGTGCGTGTGCTTTTGTGTGTGTGTTTTAGGGCTGGCACAGTTACCGTATAACCCACAGTTATGGATGAATACATCCATGAAAACAAAATAACCCTCAAAACTGTTTCAAAACTAACAGCTGAATGAAGACAGGTTATTTTCTTACTTATTTCGTTTAGCCTACTTTATTTATTTTGTGATTTGTATTTAGGATTTCTACAGATCAATAGGCAAAAGGCATAGGATAAGGATGCTTTAACCTAAGCCAATGTTAATTCAAGTGTTATAAAGAATAATAGGAATCATTTGTTTTATTTGATTATTGTTGACTTAAATGTATATTTAAACCATTTAAACCTGTATTTATTTATTATTTAACCTTTATTAAACTAGGCAAGTCAGTTAAGAACAAATTCTTATTTACAGTGACGGCCTAACCAGGACAAATCCAGACAATGCTGGGCCAATTGTGCGCCGCCCTGTGGGACTCCCAATCACGGGCCGGATGTGATACAGCCTGGTTTCAAACCATGCCTCTTGCACTGAGATGCAGTGCCTTAGACCCCTGCGCCACTCGGGATATCAATGCACAATGTGTAAGCTATTAAAGATAAAGTTGTGTGTGAGACATCCGACACTGACTCATCATTCATTTATTTTTGTTCCCCTATTTGAAAGTGATGCTTCAGGAGCTTATGCTTCTGATTGTCCGTTGTGCAACTCAAGGACATTAATAAACCCTTTAATGTCCTTGAATATACTGTTCTTGACAGTAGCCTATGTGTCGGCCTATATTATTGGCTGTTTGGTTTGCAAGGAGGGATTTTGCCTACACTTTGGTCAAGTAAAGCAGAAACATACCAGGTTTGTTTCAACTTCCTATTCAGTTGGTATATCTTGCAATTGTTTCGTTCTCTCTCTCTCATTATTACTATACTATGTTTTTATTTAGGCTATTCTCAGATAACATTCTAAGATGGAACTCTGTTAGGCCTATAAATGAATTCAGTGGTGGCTATTAAACTTATAATGTATTCTAACTACCACATATGCATTTCAAATTTAGGCTAGGGCAAATAGGGGATAGGTCGTTAGGCATGGTGCCATGCTGTGTGCTCACTGCGCTGGGCTGATGTGCGTTGCCAGGCTTCGGCGCTACAGTATAATCTAAACCATTTGTGACATCACGGTGTTGTCGACAACCATTGACGATGGCTGTTAACCTCTTCCTTCTACCCCCTAATTTTTCGAACATTCTGTTAAAAATCGCGCAACATTTCAGCGCCCTGCTACTCATGCCAGGAATATAGTATATGCATATGATTAGTATGTGTGGATAGAAAACACTCAGACGTTTATAAAACTGGTTAAATCACGGCTGTGGCTATAACATAACGTGCGTTTCATCGGAAAGCGCAGGAAAAACTGATCACTGAAAATGGAAAAATATATTGCTGCGCGACTTGAACCCATTGATAAAGGTGAACCACAATTAATGGGGCTGAGGTTGCAGTACCTACAGCTTCCACACGGTGGCTAGAGTCTTGTCATTTGCCTACGATTTGTTTCTTGGTCAAACAGATGCAAGGCAGCGCAGTTCTTCAGGTCTAGGACAGGATATTTTGGTTGAGTTTCTAGCCGGACATTTTTCCAGACGGACAGCTATAGAATATACTTCGTCTTGTGATTAATTTGATCGCTTATTAACGTTTACTAATACCTAAAGTTGCATTACAAAAGTATTTCGAAGTGTTTTGTGAAAGTTTATCGTCAACTTTTTGAATTTTTAAAAATGACGTTACGTTATGAAACGCTGTTTTTTTCCGTTGATCACACAGTCTACATATAACGATATCTAGGCTATATATGGACCGATTTAATCGAAAAAAGACCCAATAGTGATTATGGGACATCTAGGAGTGCCAACAAAGAAGATGGTCAAAGGTAATGAATGTTTTCTATTTTATTGTGCGGTTTGTGTAGCGCCGAATATGCTAATGATTTTGTTTACGTCCCCTGCGGGTCTTTTGTGGTGTTACATGCTATCAGAAAATAGCTTCTCATGCTTTCGCCGAAAAGCATTTTAAAAATCTGACTTGTTGCCTGGATTCACAACGAGTGTAGCTTTAATTCAATACCCTGCATGTGTATTTTAATGAACGTTTGAGTTTTAACTAATACTATTAGCATTTAGCGTAGCGCATTTGCATTTCCAGAGCTCTGGATGGGACGCAAGCGCGTCTCAGTAGGAGCAAGAGGTTAAACATCGTCGATAGATGATGCAATCGTAAAATCGCCCAGCCCTAATGAGTACACTCGCAATGGCCGCCAGTCCAGCCATTATGCCATCATTGACTGGAATGGGGATACCTGTTCTATTCAATCTATCTCTATGGCAGAACATGCAGCCAGGAGCAGAGGAAGGAGAAAATGTGCGTACGAAACCAAGATAAAAAAGGTCATGGTTTTGGATTTTTTCCAGACATTAAATCTATAGAATAATCCTTTGGCGGAAGGATCGTTGACATATATTTGACATTGGTGTCTAAAAGCATAATTGAGAAATAATTAATCAAAGTAGATATATTTTAAGACTCCGTAATCTTTCATCTGTAGCTGCAACAAAGCAAAAATGTGCATTTTGATTTCAATAACATTCTCTTCACATTAATGTATGAATATTGTAATAACAACGTTTCTGATTTAGCAAATGTTTCGATATATTGTTGAATATAATATACTCTATGGGCATGTCACAGTTCCAGAATAGGATCTCTGATACTTCTATATTTATGAGCCAATTTTATGCAATACCAACAGTGAATTCGAAAATGGATTCAAAATGGTCGCCCCATGCTGGTGAATGGCAAGATGTGCAACGATACAAATAAAAGTAGGGCTGTGATTGGTTGCATTGCCTACTGGGCCAAGATCTCTGTATAAAATGGGCCACGACTTTAAAACTAGGAGAAATCCCACTCTGGAACTGGTATATGCCAGTAGAGTATGTTATGTTCAACAATATATTTAAACATTTGCTATTTGTCCTGGTTTTGTATAAAATCACTCATTAGTATTTTCTTAAGGTCCCAACAGTCCTATACCACTGACTGTATAATGAGCTCTGTCAACTCTATGGGGATTACAATTATGGAACCATGATTTAATGAATTGTTTACCCTATGGAGATGACATTACGATGATATAACCACGTACAGATCAAAAGTCACTAACTGGCAGTTGGAGACGTGCCAGTTTTCCAAATGTAAAAAGAGGGGAGGGAGAATCTGTGCAGAGCAGCAATGGTAGTGCTGAAGCCTCCTTTAACCTATTCAGTCACAATTTCTCACTCCTCTACTGCTGTACTATACCACCTATTCTCTCTCTGTCTCTCTGTCTCTCATTCATGTTCTCACACACAGTAGACCTGGTTACTGTTCTTCTCTCCCTCTTCCCCTCTCCTCTCTCTCCTCTTTCTCCTCTCTCCTCTCTCTCCTCTCTCTCCCCCTCTCCTCTCTCTACTCTTTCTCCTCTCTCTCCTCTCTCTCCCTCTCCCCTCTCTCCCTCTTCCCTCTCCTCTCTCTCCTCTTTCTCCTCTCCTCTCTCTCCTCTCTCTCCCTCTCTCCTCTCTCTCCTCTCTCTCCCCCTCTCCTCTCTCTCCTCTCTCTCCCCTCTCTCCCCTCTCTCTCCTCTCTCTCCCTCTCCCCTCTCTCCCTCTCCTCTCTCTCCTCTTTCTCCTCTCTCCTCTCTCTCCTCTCTCTCCCCCTCTCCTCTCTCTCCTCTCTCTCCTCTCTCTCCTCTCTCCTCTCTCTCCCTCTCCCTCTCTCCCTCTCTCCTCTCTCTCCTCTCTCTCCTCTCTTTCCCTCTCTCCTCTCTCTCCTCTCTCTCCCCTCTCCTCTCTCTCCTCTCACTCCTCTCTCTCCCCCTCTCCTCTCTCTCCTCTCTCTCCCTCTCCCCTCTCTCCCTCTTCCCTCTCCCTCTCTCTCCTCTCTCTCTCCCCTCTCCTCTCTCTCCTCTCTCTCCCTCTCTCCTCTCTCTCCTCTCTCTCCCTCTCTCCTCTCTCTCCTCTCTCTCCCCCTCTCCTCTCTCTCCTCTCTCTCCCCCTCTCCTCTCTCTCCTCTCTCTCCCTCTCCCCTCTCTCCCTCTTCCCCCTCCTCTCTCTCCTCTTTCTCCTCTCTCCTCTCTCTCCTCTCTCTCCTCTCTCTCCTCTCTCCCTCTCCCCTCTCTCCTCTCTCTCCCCCTCTCCTCTCTCTCCTCTTTCTCCCCTCTCCTCTCTCTCCTCTCTCTCCCCTCTCCTCTCTCTACTCTTTCTCCTCTCTCTCCTCTCACTCCCCTCTCTCCCTCTTCCCCTCTCCTCTCTCTCCTCTTTCTCCTCTCTCTCTCCCTCTCTCCTCTCTCTCCTCTCTCTCCCCCTCTCTCTCTCTCTCCTCTCTCTCCCCTCTCTCTCTCTCCTCTCTCTCCCTCTCCCCTCTCTCCCTCTTCCCTCTCCTCTTTCTCCTCTCTCCTCTCTCTCCTCTCTCTCCCACTCCTCCTCTCTCTCCTCTCTCCTCTCTCTCCCTCTCCCCTCTCTCCTCTCTCTCCCCCTCTCCTCTCTCTCCTCTCTCTCCCCTCTCTCCCTCTCTCCTCTCTCTCCTCTCTCTCCTCTCTCTCCCTCTCTCCTCTCTCTCCTCTCTCTCCCCCTCTCCTCTCTCTCCTCTCACTCCTCTCTCTCCCCTCTCCCTCTCTCTCCTCTCTCTCCCCCTCTCCTCTCTCTCCCCTCTCTCCCTCTCCCTCTCTCCCTCTTCCCCCTCCCTCTCTCTCCTCTTTCTCCTCTCTCCTCTCTCTCCCCCTCTCCTCTCTCTCCTCTCTCTCCTCTCTCTCCCTCTCCCTCTCTCCTCTCTCTCCCCCTCTCCCTCTCTCTCCTCTCTCTCCCCTCTCTCCTCTCTCTCCTCTCTCCTCCCTCTCCCCTCTCTCCTCTCTCTCCTCTCTCTCCTCTCTCTTCTCTCTCTCCTCCCTCTCCCCTCTCTCCTCTCTCTCCTCTTTCTCCTCTCTCTCCTCTATCCTCTCTCTCCTCTCTCTTGTCTCTCGTCTCTCTCCTCTCTCCCCCTCTCCTCTCTCTCCTCTCTGTCTCAGTGTCTGTCTCTTTTCCCTTTTAGAGTAAGTCTGTAGTTAAAATGGCATCCCAATAGGCTTGTGAGGAGAGTCATTTAATAAAATGTCGTACAAGGGAAAGAGAATTTACTCTGGAAGTAATGAAACTCACTGTTGAATTTTTAATATCAACGAATCAATTTCCCGAGCTTCAATATCTAGGGGTGTTCCTGTATTCTAGCCATTGATCATTGTACGGAGTAGCATTGACTTCAGGTTGAGATAAACATTAGCTATGTGTCTGAATTACAGTTGTCTTTCATCCACCTAGCAAGGGGCTATAAAACAATGTTTTGCTGTGGATAAATATGAAGAATGTTTGATAAAAGCTTTAATAGAGCAGATTAAAGACGACTGTCTTGTTGTCCTTCAAATGTTAATCCCTGTGTGGTATTAGAAGTGAGAGACAAACCTTTTATTGGTTGAGCTTTAGGTTGATGTGCTTGGCTGAGGTTGAGGTTGAGCTTTAGGTTGATGTGCTTGGCTGAGGTTGAGGTTGAGCTTTAGGTTGATGTGCTTGGCTGAGGTTGAGGTTGAGCTTTAGGTTGATGTGCTTGGCTGAGGTTGAGGTTGAGCTTTAGGTTGATGTGCTTGGCTGAGGTTGAGGTTGAGGTTGAGCTTTAGGTTGATGTGCTTGGCTGAGGTTGAGGTTGAGCTTTAGGTTGGTGTGCTTGGCTGAGGTTTAGGTTGAGCTTTAGGTTGATGTGCTTGGCTGAGGTTTAGGTTGAGCTTTAGGTTGATGTGCTTGGCTGAGGTTGAGGTTGAGCTTTAGGTTGATGTGCTTGGCTGAGGTTTAGGTTGAGCTTTAGGTTGATGTGCTTGGCTGAAGTTGAGGTTGAGCTTTAGGTTGATGTGATTGACTGAGGTTTAGGTTGAGCTTTAGGTTGATGTGCTTGGCTGAGGTTGAGGTTGAGCTTTAGGTTGATGTGCTTGGCTGAGGTTGAGGTTGAGCTTTAGGTTGATGTGCTTGGCTGAGGTTGAGCTTTAGGTTGATGTGCTTGGTTGAGGTTGAGCTTTAGGTTGATGTGCTTGGCTGAAGTTGATGTTGAGCTTTAGGTTGATGTGCTTGGCTGAAGTTGAGGTTGAGCTTTAGGTTGATGTGCTTGGCTGAAGTTGAGGTTTAGGTTCAGTTGCTTGGCTGAGGTTTAGGTTGAGCTTTAGGTTGATGTGCTTGGCTGAGGTTGAGGTGCTTGGCTGAGGTTTAGGTTGAGCTTTAGGTTGAGGTGCTTGGCTGAGCTTTAGGTTGATGTGCTTGGCTGAGGTTGAGGTTGAGCTTTAGGTTAATGTGCTTGGCTGAGGTTGAGCTTTAGGTTGATGTGCTTGGTTGAGGTTGAGCTTTAGGTTGATGTGCTTGGCTGAAGTTGATGTTGAGCTTTAGGTTGATGTGCTTGGCTGAAGTTGAGGTTGAGCTTTAGGTTGATGTGCTTGGCTGAAGTTGAGGTTTAGGTTCAGTTGCTTGGCTGAGGTTTAGGTTGAGCTTTAGGTTGATGTGCTTGGCTGAGGTTGAGGTGCTTGGCTGAGGTTTAGGTTGAGCTTTAGGTTGAGGTGCTTGGCTGAGGTTTAGGTTGAGGTACTTGGCGGAGGTTAAGGTTGAGGTGCTTGGCTGAGGTTTAGGTTGAGCTTTAGGTTGATGTGCTTGGCTGAGGTTTAGGTTGAGCTTTAGGTTGATGTGCTTGGCTGAGGTTTAGGTTGAGCTTTAGGTTGATGTGCTTGGCTGAGGTTGAGGTTGAGCTTTAGGTTGATGTGCTTGGCTGAAGTTGAGGTTGAGCTTTAGGTTAATGTGCTTGGTTGAGGTTGAGCTTTAGGTTGATGTGCTTGGCTGAAGTTGAGGTTGAGCTTTAGGTTGATGTGCTTGGCTTAGGTTGAGGTTTAGGTTGAGGTGCTTGGCTGAGGTTTAGGTTGAGCTTTAGGTTGATGTGCTTGGTTGAGGTTGAGCTTTAGGTCGATGTGCTTGGTTGAGGTTGAGCTTTAGGTTGATGTGCTTGGCTGAAGTTGAGGTTGAGCTTTAGGTTGATGTGCTTGGCTGAAGTTGAGGTTGAGCTTTAGGTTGATGTGCTTGGCTGAAGTTGAGGTTGAGCTTTAGGTTGATGTGCTTGGCTGAGGTTGAGGTTGAGCTTTAGGTTGATGTGCTTGGCTAAAGTTGAGCTTTAGGTTGAGGTGCTTGGCTGAGGTTTAGGTTGAGGTACTTGGCGGAGGTTAAGGTTGAGGTGCTTGGCTGAGGTTTAGGTTGAGGTGCTTGGCTGAGGTTTAGTTTGAGCTGTAGGTGGAGGTGCTTGGCTGAGGTTTAGGTTGAGGTTTAGGTTGAGAAATAATACAGTGGGGCTTTCATTACATTTACATTTAAGTCATTTAGCAGACGCTCTTATCCAGAGCGACAGGTACAGTACCAGTCAAAAGTTTGGTAAACCTACTCATTCAAGGGTTTTTCTTTATTTTTTTTTTACTATTTTCTACATTGTATAATAAGGGTTAGGGTTAGGGTTAGACATCAGAACTATGACATTACACATATGGAATCATGTAGTAACCAAAAAAGTGTTAAACATTCTTCAAGTAGCCACCCTTTGCCTTGATGACAGCTTTGCACACTCTTGGCATTCTCTCAACCAGTTTCACCTGGAATGAAGCTGGTTTAGAGAGTGCCCACAAATGCTGAGCACTTGTTGACTGATTTTCCTTCACTCTGCGGTCCAACTCATCCCAAACCATCTCAATTGGGTTGTGGTCGGGAGATTGTGGAGGCCAGGTAATTTGATGCAGCACTCCATCACTCTCCTTCTTGGTCAAATAGCCCTTACACAGCCTGGAGGTGTGTTGGGTCATTGTCTTGTTGAAAAACAAATGATAGACCCACTAAGCGAAAACCAGATAGGATGGTGTTTCGCTGCGGAATGCTATGGTAACCATGCTGGTTAAGTGTGCCTTGAATTCTAAATAAATCACTGACAGTGTCACCAGCAATGCACCCCCACACCATCATACCTCCCCCTCCTCCATTCTTCAAATCTCAAATTTGGACTCATCAGACCAAAGGACAGATTTCCACCGGACTAATGTCAATTGCTTGTGTTTCTTGGCCCAAGCAAGTCTCTTATTATTATTGGTGTCCTTTAGTAGTGGTTTCTTTGCAGCAATTCAACCATGAAGGTCTGATTCACACAGTCTCTTCTGAACAGTTGCTGTTGAGATGTGTCTTTTACTTGAACTCTGTGAAGCATTTATTTGGGCTGCAATTTCTGAGGCTGGTAAATCTAATGAACTTATCCTCTGCAGTAGAGGTAACTCTGGGTCTTCCATTCTTGTGGTTGTCCTCATGAGAGCCAGTTTCATCATAGTGCCTGATGTTTTTTGCGACTGCACTTGAAATGTCTTGACATTTTCCGTCTTGACTGACCTTCATGTGATTTCTCTTTGCTTATTTGAGCTGTTCTTGCCATAATATGGACTTGGTCTTTTACCAAATAAGGATATATTTTGTATACCACCCTTACTTTGTTACAACACAACTGATTGGCACAAACAAACTTGATTGGCTCAAACAAACTTTTAACAAAGCACACCTGTTAATTGAAATGCATTCCAGGTGACTACCTCATGAAGCTGGTTGAGAGAATGCCAAGAGTGTGCAAAGCTGTCATCAAGGCAAAGCGTGGGTACTTTGAGGAATCTCAAATATAACATTTATTTTAATTTGTTTTATAGTTTTTTGGTTACTACATGATTCCATATGTGTTATCTCATAGTTTTGATGCCGTCTCTATTATTCTACAATGTAGAAAAGTCAAAATAATAGTCAAAATAAGGAAAACCCCCGGAATGAGTAGGTGTGTCCAAACTTTTGACTGGTAGTGTTTGTAGTGATGTAAAAGTGTGTTCTTTTCAGAGGGAATGGTAGAACACATGGGAGAATACAGTTGTAGAGAGGGAACTTAGAAATAACGTGATGGAACAATTTTTCTCCAAAGGGTTTTATTCGTGCACTATAACTGTGTACGGTATATATGCATTTGTAAATTGGGTGGTTCAAGCCCTGAATGCTGATTGGCTGACAGCCATGGCATATCAGACCATATACCACGGGTATGACAACACATTTAATTTCCCTGCTCTAATTATGTTGGTGACCAGTTTATAAAAGCAATAAGGCACCTTATGGCCAGTATACCTCGGCTAAGGGCTGCACACAGGCACTCCGCTTTGTGTGTGTGTGTGTGTGTGTGTGTGTGTGTGTGTGTGTGTGTGTGTGTGTGTGTGTGTGTGTGTGTGTGTGCGTGTGTGTGTGTGCGTATGGATGTGTGATTGATAGAGTCTTGGTTAGAGAGAGGAAAAGAAAAAGAGAGAGAGGGAGAGAGGAAGAGACGGAGAGAGAGAGAGAGAGAGAGAGAGAGAGAGAGAGAGAGGAAAAGATAGAGAGGAAGAGAGAGAGAGAGAGGAAGAGAGAGGGAGAGAGGAAGAGACGGAGAGAGAGAGAGAGAGAGAGAGGAAAAGATAGAGAGGAAGAGAGAGAGAGAGGAAGAGAGAGGAAGAGACGGAGAGAGAGAGAGAGAGAGAGAGGAAAAGAGAGAGAGGAAGAGAGAGGGAGAGAGGAAGAGACGGAGAGAGAGAGAGAGTGGAGGGAGAGAGAGAGAGTGAGAAAGAGAGCGAGAGAGAGAGAGGGAGGCAGGGATAAAGAGAGGGCGTGAGAGGTAGGTAGAGGGAGCGGGAGGGAGAGGGAGGCAAAGAGAGAGGTCAGTTGGTGATTTATGACCAGGATCCTTCATTCCAGAACAGGATGATTAATATCTGCTGGGAACACTTCAGGAGGACGAGTTTAACCTCCCTCTGCCAAAGACAGACAGACACATTACTCTTCTGCTGTGTGTCTACATGTAGGATCATGTATTTTTTTCTCTCCATCCTGTTTGCAACACACACACACGCACACACACGCACACACACACACACAAACACACACACACACACAGACACACACACACACGCACAGACACACACACACACACACACACACACACACACACACACACACACACACACACACACACACACACACACACACACACACACACACACACACACAATGAGAAATGTAGATGATCTGTGCTACCGATTGAACTCAGCCAAAACTACAACTTTGTGCAGCATGTGCAGCATCTCCCCTTCACGACCCCACACATGACCCCTCCACGACCCCTCCACGACCCACACATGACCCCTCCACGACCCCACACATGACCCCACACATGACCCCACACATGACTCAAATTCACAGACAAAATAAACATTTCAGACAAAATAAATATTTATTGAAAGCATTGTTTACCAATGGGGAATGCAGTCAGAGGCTGTAAAGGTGCTGCAGATGACCCCCAGTTCTCTCTGTTGAAGCCATGAGTGCAACGTTTCGGTGCCCAACAGGTCAAATGTCCAGGAGGAACGAGAGAACAATGACTTAGAAGAGGAGGAGGTATCTGAAGAAGAAGATGGGGGAAGAATACCACCCAGAGGACGATGCATCATCTTCAGACAATGAAGAAATCCCCTAAGCTGAAAGAGAGACATTTTTGTCAAAGAACAGCAAAATAACATGGTCCTTGTCACCAAATGACAACCAGGGCAGGATGGCATCACAACATGTCATAAGGATGACCCCAGGGCCCACAAGACATGCAGTCAACATGTCATAAGGATGACGCCAGGGCCCACAAGACATGCAGTCAACATGTCATAAGGATGACCCCAGGGCCCACAAGACATGCAGTCAACATGTCATAAGGATGACCCCAGGGCCCACAAGACATGCAGTCAACATGTCATAAGGATGACCCCAGGGCCCACAAGACATGCAGTCAACATGTCATAAGGATGACCCCAGGGCCCACAAGACAGGCAGTCAACATGTCATAAGGATGACCCCAGGGCCCACAAGACATGCAGTCAACATGTCATAAGGATGACCCCAGGGCCCACAAGACATGCAGTCAACATGTCATAAGGATGACCCCAGGGCCCACAAGACATGCAGTCAACATGTCATAAGGATGACCCCAGGGCCCACAAGACATGCAGTCAACATGTCATAAGGATGACCCCAGGGCCCACAAGACATGCAGTCAACATGTCATAAGGATGACCCCAGGGCCCACAAGACATGCAGTCAACATGTCATAAGGACGACCCCAGGGCCCACAAGACATGCAGTCAACATGTCATAAGGATGACCCCAGGGCCCACAAGACATGCAGTCAACATGTCATAAGGATGACCCCAGGGCCCACAAGACATGCAGTCAACATGTCATAAGGATGACCCCAGGGCCCACAAGACATGCAGTCAACATGTCATAAGGATGACCCCAGGGCCCACAAGACATGCAGTCAACATGTCATAAAGATGACCCCAGGACCCACAAGACATGCAGTCAACATGTCATAAGGATGACCCCAGGGCCCACAAGACATGCAGTCAACATGTCATAAGGATGACCCAGGGCCCACAAGACATGCAGTCAACATGTCATAAAGATGACCCCAGGGCCCACAAGACATGCAGTCAACATGTCATAAGGATGACCCCAGGGCCCACAAGACATGCAGTCAACATGTCATAAGGATGACCCCAGGGCCCACAAGACATGCAGTCAACATGTCATAAAGATGACCCCAGGGCCCACACGACATGCAGTCAACATGTCATAAGGATGACCCCAGGGCCCACAAGACATGCAGTCAACATGTCATAAGGACGACCCCAGGGCCCACAAGACATGCAGTCAACATGTCATAAGGATGACCCCAGGGCCCACAAGACATGCAGTCAACATGTCATAAGGATGACCCCAGGGCCCACAAGACATGCAGTCAACATGTCATAAGGATGACCCCAGGGCCCACAAGACATGCAGTCAACATGTCATAAGGATGACCCCAGGGCCCACAAGACATGCAGTCAACATGTCATAAGGATGACCCCAGGGCCCACAAGACATGCAGTCAACATGTCATAAGGATGACCCCAGGGCCCACAAGACATGCAGTCAACATGTCATAAGGATGACCCCAGGGCCCACAAGACATGCAGTCAACATGTCATAAGGATGACCCCAGGGCCCACAAGACATGCAGTCAACATGTCATAAGGATGACCCCAGGGCCCACAAGACAGGCAGTCAACATGTCATAAGGATGACCCCAGGGCCCACAAGACATGCAGTCAACATGTCATAAGGATGACCCCAGGGCCCACAAGACATGCAGTCAACATGTCATAAGGATGACCCCAGGGCCCACAAGACATGCAGTCAACATGTCATAAGGATGACCCCAGGGCCCACAAGACATGCAGTCAACATGTCATAAGGATGACCCCAGGGCCCACAAGACATGCAGTCAACATGTCATAAGGATGACCCCAGGGCCCACAAGACATGCAGTCAACATGTCATAAGGACGACCCCAGGGCCCACAAGACATGCAGTCAACATGTCATAAGGATGACCCCAGGGCCCACAAGACATGCAGTCAACATGTCATAAGGATGACCCCAGGGCCCACAAGACATGCAGTCAACATGTCATAAGGATGACCCCAGGGCCCACAAGACATGCAGTCAACATGTCATAAGGATGACCCCAGGGCCCACAAGACATGCAGTCAACATGTCATAAAGATGACCCCAGGACCCACAAGACATGCAGTCAACATGTCATAAGGATGACCCCAGGGCCCACAAGACATGCAGTCAACATGTCATAAGGATGACCCCAGGGCCCACAAGACATGCAGTCAACATGTCATAAAGATGACCCCAGGGCCCACAAGACATGCAGTCAACATGTCATAAGGATGACCCCAGGGCCCACAAGACATGCAGTCAACATGTCATAAGGATGACCCCAGGGCCCACAAGACATGCAGTCAACATGTCATAAGGATGACCCCAGGGCCCACAAGACATGCAGTCAACATGTCATAAGGATGACCCCAGGGCCTACAAGACATGCAGTCAACATGTCATAAGGATGACCCCAGGGCCCACAAGACATGCAGTCAACATGTCATAAGGATGACCCCAGGGCCCACAAGACATGCAGTCAACATGTCATAAGGATGAACCCCAGGGCCCACAAGACATGCAGTCAACATGTCATAAGGATGACCCCAGGGCCCACAAGACATGCAGTCAACATGTCATAAGGATGAACCACAGGGCCCACAAGACATGCAGTCAACATGTCATAATGATGACCCCAGGGCCCACAAGACATGCAGTCAACATGTCATAAGGATGACCCCAGGGCCCACAAGACATGCAGTCAACATGTCATAAGGATGACCCCAGGGCCCACAAGACATGCAGTCAACATGTCATAAGGATGACCCCAGGGCCCACAAGACATGCAGTCAACATGTCATAAGGATGACCCCAGGGCCCACAAGACATGCAGTCAACATGTCATAAGGATGACCCCAGGGCCTACAAGACATGCAGTCAACATGTCATAAGGACGACCCCAGGGCCCACAAGACATGCAGTCAACATGTCATAAGGATGACCCCAGGGCCCACAAGACATGCAGTCAACATGTCATAAGGATGACCCCAGGGCCCACAAGACATGCAGTCAACATGTCATAAGGATGACCCCAG
Organism: Oncorhynchus nerka; assembly: GCF_034236695.1. Lineage (NCBI taxonomy): Eukaryota > Metazoa > Chordata > Actinopteri > Salmoniformes > Salmonidae > Oncorhynchus > Oncorhynchus nerka. The sequence continues at coordinate 18,677,985 of NC_088400.1, read as the reverse complement.
GGCCCACAAGACATGCAGTCAACATGTCATAAGGATGACCCCAGGGCCCACAAGACATGCAGTCAACATGTCATAAGGATGAACCCCAGGGCCCACAAGACATGCAGTCAGCATGTCATAAGGATGACCCCAGGACCCACAAGACATGCAGTCAACATGTCAGAAGGATGACCCCAGGGCCCACAAGACATGCAGTCAACATGTCATAAGGATGACCCCAGGGCCCACAATACATGCAGTCAACATGTCATAAGGATGACCCCAGGGCCCACAAGACATGCAGTCAACATGTCATAAGGACGACCCCAGGGCCCACAAGACATGGAGTCAACATGTCATAAGGATGACCCCAGGGCCCACAAGACATGCAGTCAACATGTCATAAGGATGACCCCAGGGCCCACAGGACATGCAGTCAACATGTCATAAGGATGACCCCAGGGCCCACAAGACATGCAGTCAACATGTCATAAGGATGACCCCAGGGCCCACAAGACATGCAGTCAACATGTCATAAGGATGACCCCAGGGCCCACAAGACATGCAGTCAACATGTCATAAGGATGACCCCAGGGCCCACAAGACATGCAGTCAACATGTCATAAGGATGACCCCAGGGCCCACAAGACATGCAGTCAACATGTCATAAGGATGACCCCAGGGCCTACAAGACATGCAGTCAACATGTCATAAGGATGACCCCCAGGGCCCACAAGACATGCAGTCAACATGTCATAAGGATGACCCCAGGGCCCACAAGACATGCAGTCAACATGTCATAAGGATGAACCCCAGGGCCCACAAGACATTCAGTCAACATGTCATAAGGATGACCCCAGGGCCCACAAGACATGCAGTCAACATGTCATAAGGATGACCCCAGGGCCCACAAGACATGCAGTCAACATGTCATAAGGATGACCCCAGGGCCTACAAGACATGCAGTCAACATGTCATAAGGATGACCCCCAGGGCCCACAAGACATGCAGTCAACATGTCATAAGGATGACCCCAGGGCCCACAAGACATGCAGTCAACATGTCATAAGGATGAACCCCAGGGCCCACAAGACATGCAGTCAACATGTCATAAGGATGACCCCAGGGCCCACAAGACATGCAGTCAACATGTCATAAGGATGACCCCAGGGCCCACAAGACATGCAGTCAACATGTCATAAGGATGACCCCAGGGCCCACAAGACATGCAGTCAACATGTCATAAGGATGACCCCAGGGCCCACAAGACATGCAGTCAACATGTCATAAGGATGACCCCAGGGCCCACAAGACATGCAGTCAACATGTCATAAGGATGACCCCAGGGCCCACAAGACATGCAGTCAACATGTCATAAGGATGACCCCAGGGCCCACAAGACATGCAGTCAACATGTCATAAGGATGACCCCAGGGCCTACAAGACATGCAGTCAACATGTCATAAGGATGACCCCCAGGGCCCACAAGACATGCAGTCAACATGTCATAAGGATGACCCCAGGGCCCACAAGACATGCAGTCAACATGTCATAAGGATGAACCCCAGGGCCCACAAGACATTCAGTCAACATGTCATAAGGATGACCCCAGGGCCCACAAGACATGCAGTCAACATGTCATAAGGATGACCCCAGGGCCCACAAGACATGCAGTCAACATGTCATAAGGATGACCCCAGGGCCCACAAGACATGCAGTCAACATGTCATAAGGATGACCCCAGGGCCCACAAGACATGCAGTCAACATGTCATAAGGATGACCCCAGGGCCCACAAGACATGCAGTCAACATGTCATAAGGATGACCCCAGGGCCCACAAGACATGCAGTCAACATGTCATAAGGACGACCCCAGGGCCCACAAGACATGCAGTCAACATGTCATAAGGATGACCCCAGGGCCCACAAGACATGCAGTCAACATGTCATAAAGATGACCCCAGGGCCCACAAGACATGCAGTCAACATGTCATAAGGATGACCCCAGGGCCCACAAGACATGCAGTCAACATGTCATAAGGATGACCCCAGGGCCCACAAGACATGCAGTCAACATGTCATAAGGATGAACCCCAGGGCCCACAAGACATGCAGTCAGCATGTCATAAGGATGACCCCAGGACCCACAAGACATGCAGTCAACATGTCAGAAGGATGACCCCAGGGCCCACAAGACATGCAGTCAACATGTCATAAGGATGACCCCAGGGCCCACAAGACATGCAGTCAACATGTCATAAGGATGACCCCAGGGCCCACAAGACATGCAGTCAACATGTCATAAGGATGACCTCAGGGCCCACAAGACATGCAGTCAACATGTCATAAGGATGACCCAGGGCCCACAAGACATGCAGTCAACATGTCATAAGGATGACCCCAGGGCCCACAAGACATGCAGTCAACATGTCATAAGGATGACCCCAGGGCCCACAAGACATGCAGTCAACATGTCATAAGGATGACCCCAGGGCCCACAAGACATGCAGTCAACATGTCATAAGGATGACCCCAGGGCCCACAAGACATGCAGTCAACATGTCATAAGGATGACCCCAGGGCCCACAAGACATGCAGTCAACATGTCATAAGGATGACCCCAGGGCCCACAAGACATGCAGTCAACATGTCATAAGGATGACCCCAGGGCCCACAAGACATGCAGTCAACATGTCATAAGGATGACCCCAGGACCCACAAGACATGCAGTCAACATGTCATAAGGATGACCCCAGGGCCCACAAGACATGCAGTCAACATGTCATAAGGATGACCCCAGGGCCCACAAGACATGCAGTCAACATGTCATAAGGATGACCCCAGGGCCCACAGGACATGCAGTCAACATGTCATAAGGATGAACCCCAGGGCCCACAAGACATGCAGTCAACATGTCATAAGGATGACCCCAGGGCCCACAAGACATGCAGTCAACATGTCATAAGGATGACCCCAGGACCCACAAGACATGGAGTCAACATGTCATAAGGATGACCCCAGGGCCCACAAGACATTCAGTCAACATGTCATAAGGACGACCCCAGGGCCCACAAGACATGCAGTCAACATGTCATAAGGATGACCCCAGGGCCCACAAGACATGCAGTCAACATGTCATAAGGATGACCCCAGGGCCCACAAGACATGCAGTCAACATGTTATAAGGATGACCCCAGGACCCACAAGACATGCAGTCAACATGTCATAAGGATGACCCCAGGGCCCACAAGACATTCAGTCAACATGTCATAAGGACGACCCCAGGGCCCACAAGACATGCAGTCAACATGTCATAAGGATGACCCCAGGGCCCACAAGACATGCAGTCAACATGTCATAAGGATGACCCCAGGGCCCACAAGACATGCAGTCAACATGTCATAAGGATGACCCCAGGGCCTACAAGACATGCAGTCAACATGTCATAAGGATGACCCCCAGGGCCCACAAGACATGCAGTCAACATGTCATAAGGATGACCCCAGGGCCCACAAGACATGCAGTCAACATGTCATAAGGATGAACCCCAGGGCCCACAAGACATTCAGTCAACATGTCATAAGGATGACCCCAGGGCCCACAAGACATGCAGTCAACATGTCATAAGGATGACCCCAGGGCCCACAAGACATGCAGTCAACATGTCATAAGGATGACCCCAGGGCCTACAAGACATGCAGTCAACATGTCATAAGGATGACCCCAGGGCCCACAAGACATGCAGTCAACATGTCATAAGGATGACCCCAGGGCCCACAAGACATGCAGTCAACATGTCATAAGGATGAACCCCAGGGCCCACAAGACATGCAGTCAACATGTCATAAGGATGACCCCAGGGCCCACAAGACATGCAGTCAACATGTCATAAGGATGACCCCAGGGCCCACAAGACATGCAGTCAACATGTCATAAGGATGACCCCAGGGCCCACAAGACATGCAGTCAACATGTCATAAGGATGACCCCAGGGCCCACAAGACATGCAGTCAACATGTCATAAGGATGACCCCAGGGCCCACAAGACATGCAGTCAACATGTCATAAGGATGACCCCAGGGCCCACAAGACATGCAGTCAACATGTCATAAGGATGACCCCAGGGCCCACAAGACATGCAGTCAACATGTCATAAGGATGACCCCAGGGCCTACAAGACATGCAGTCAACATGTCATAAGGACGACCCCAGGGCCCACAAGACATGCAGTCAACATGTCATAAGGATGACCCCAGGGCCCACAAGACATGCAGTCAACATGTCATAAGGATGAACCCCAGGGCCCACAAGACATTCAGTCAACATGTCATAAGGATGACCCCAGGGCCCACAAGACATGCAGTCAACATGTCATAAGGATGACCCCAGGGCCCACAAGACATGCAGTCAACATGTCATAAGGATGACCCCAGGGCCCACAAGACATGCAGTCAACATGTCATAAGGATGACCCCAGGGCCCACAAGACATGCAGTCAACATGTCATAAGGATGACCCCAGGGCCCACAAGACATGCAGTCAACATGTCATAAGGATGACCCCAGGGCCCACAAGACATGCAGTCAACATGTCATAAGGACGACCCCAGGGCCCACAAGACATGCAGTCAACATGTCATAAGGATGACCCCAGGGCCCACAAGACATGCAGTCAACATGTCATAAAGATGACCCCAGGGCCCACAAGACATGCAGTCAACATGTCATAAGGATGACCCCAGGGCCCACAAGACATGCAGTCAACATGTCATAAGGATGACCCCAGGGCCCACAAGACATGCAGTCAACATGTCATAAGGATGAACCCCAGGGCCCACAAGACATGCAGTCAGCATGTCATAAGGATGACCCCAGGACCCACAAGACATGCAGTCAACATGTCAGAAGGATGACCCCAGGGCCCACAAGACATGCAGTCAACATGTCATAAGGATGACCCCAGGGCCCACAAGACATGCAGTCAACATGTCATAAGGATGACCCCAGGGCCCACAAGACATGCAGTCAACATGTCATAAGGATGACCTCAGGGCCCACAAGACATGCAGTCAACATGTCATAAGGATGACCCCAGGGCCCACAAGACATGCAGTCAACATGTCATAAGGATGACCCCAGGGCCCACAAGACATGCAGTCAACATGTCATAAGGATGACCCCAGGGCCCACAAGACATGCAGTCAACATGTCATAAGGATGACCCCAGGGCCCACAAGACATGCAGTCAACATGTCATAAGGATGACCCCAGGGCCCACAAGACATGCAGTCAACATGTCATAAGGATGACCCCAGGACCCACAAGACATGCAGTCAACATGTCATAAGGATGACCCCAGGGCCCACAAGACATGCAGTCAACATGTCATAAGGATGACCCCAGGGCCCACAAGACATGCAGTCAACATGTCATAAGGATGACCCCAGGGCCCACAGGACATGCAGTCAACATGTCATAAGGATGAACCCCAGGGCCCACAAGACATGCAGTCAACATGTCATAAGGATGACCCCAGGGCCCACAAGACATGCAGTCAACATGTCATAAGGATGACCCCAGGACCCACAAGACATGGAGTCAACATGTCATAAGGATGACCCCAGGGCCCACAAGACATTCAGTCAACATGTCATAAGGACGACCCCAGGGCCCACAAGACATGCAGTCAACATGTCATAAGGATGACCCCAGGGCCCACAAGACATGCAGTCAACATGTCATAAGGATGACCCCAGGGCCCACAAGACATGCAGTCAACATGTTATAAGGATGACCCCAGGACCCACAAGACATGCAGTCAACATGTCAGAAGGATGACCCCAGGGCCCACAAGACATGCAGTCAACATGTCATAAGGATGACCCCAGGGCCCACAATACATGCAGTCAACATGTCAGAAGGATGACCCCAGGGCCCACAAGACATGCAGTCAACATGTCATAAGGATGACCCCAGGGCCCACAAGACATGCAGTCAACATGTCATAAGGATGACCCCAGGACCCACAAGACATGCAGTCAACATGTCATAAGGATGACCCCAGGGCCCACAAGACATGCAGTCAACATGTCATAAAGATGACCCCAGGACCCACAAGACATGGAGTCAACATGTCATAAGGATGACCCCAGGGCCCACAAGACATTCAGTCAACATGTCATAAGGATGACCCCAGGGCCCACAAGACATGCAGTCAACATGTCATAAGGATGACCCCAGGGCCCACAAGACATGCAGTCAACATGTCATAAGGATGACCCCAGGGCCCACAAGACATGCAGTCAACATGTCATAAGGACGACCCCAGGGCCCACAAGACATGCAGTCAACATGTCAGAAGGACGACCCCAGGGCCCACAAGACATGCAGTCAACATGTCATAAGGACGACCCCAGGGCCCACAAGACATGCAGTCAACATGTCAGAAGGACGACCCCAGGGCCCACAAGACATGCAGTCAACATGTCATAAGGATGACCCCAGGGCCCACAAGACATGCAGTCAACATGTCATAAGGATGACCCCAGGGCCCACAAGACATGCAGTCAACATGTCATAAGGATGACCCCAGGGCCCACAAGACATGCAGTCAACATGTCATAAGGATGACCCCAGGGCCCACAAGACATGCAGTCAACATGTCATAAGGATGACCCCAGGACCCACAAGACATGGAGTCAACATGTCATAAGGATGACCCCAGGGCCCACAAGACATTCAGTCAACATGTCATAAGGACGACCCCAGGGCCCACAAGACATGCAGTCAACATGTCATAAGGATGACCCCAGGGCCCACAAGACATGCAGTCAACATGTCATAAGGATGACCCCAGGGCCCACAAGACATGCAGTCAACATGTTATAAGGATGACCCCAGGACCCACAAGACATGCAGTCAACATGTCAGAAGGATGACCCCAGGGCCCACAAGACATGCAGTCAACATGTCATAAGGATGACCCCAGGGCCCACAATACATGCAGTCAACATGTCAGAAGGATGACCCCAGGGCCCACAAGACATGCAGTCAACATGTCATAAGGATGACCCCAGGGCCCACAAGACATGCAGTCAACATGTCATAAGGATGACCCCAGGACCCACAAGACATGCAGTCAACATGTCATAAGGATGACCCCAGGGCCCACAAGACATGCAGTCAACATGTCATAAGGATGACCCCAGGGCCCACAAGACATGCAGTCAACATGTCATAAGGATGACCCCAGGGCCCACAAGACATGCAGTCAACATGTCATAAGGATGACCCCAGGGCCCACAAGACATGCAGTCAACATGTCATAATGATGACCCCAGGGCCCACAAGACAGGCAGTCAACATGTCATAAGGATGAACCCCAGGGCCCACAAGACATGCAGTCAACATGTCATAAGGATGAACCCCAGGGCCCACAAGACATGCAGTCAACATGTCATAAGGATGACCCCAGGGCCCACAAGGCATGCAGTCAACATGTCATAAGGATGAACCCCAGGGCCCACAAGACATGCAGTCAGCATGTCATAAGGATGACCCCAGGGCCCACAAGACATGCAGTCAACATGTCATAAAGATACAAGACATGCAGTCAACATGTCATAATGATGACCCCAGGGCCCACAAGACATGCAGTCAACATGTCATAAGGATGAACCCCAGGGCCCACAAGACAGGCAGTCAACATGTCATGAGGATGAACCCCAGGGCCCACAAGACATGCAGTCATGCATGATCAGGGCCCACAAGACATGACCATGTCCAGGGCCCACAAGACATGCAGTCAACATGTCATAAAGATGACCCCAGGACCCACAAGACATGGAGTCAACATGTCATAAGGATGACCCCAGGGCCCACAAGACATTCATTCAACATGTCATAAGGACGACCCCAGGGCCCACAAGACATGCAGTCAACATGTCATAAGGATGACCCCAGGGCCCACAAGACATGCAGTCAACATGTCATAAGGATGACCCCAGGGCCCACAAGACATGCAGTCAACATGTCAGAAGGATGACCCCAGGGCCCACAAGACATGGAGTCAACATGTCATAAGGATGTCCCCAGGGCCCACAAGACATGCAGTCAACATGTCATAAGGATGACCCCAGGGCCCACAGGACATGCAGTCAACATGTCATAAGGACGACCCCAGGGCCCACAAGACATGCAGTCAACATGTCATAAGGATGAACCCCAGGGCCCACAAGACAGGCAGTCAACATGTCATAAAGATGACCCCAGGGCCCACAAGACATGCAGTCAACATGTCATAAGGATGACCCCAGGGCCCACAAGACATGCAGTCAACATGTCATAAGGATGACCCCAGGGCCCACAAGACATGCAGTCAACATGTCATAAGGATGACCCCAGGGCCCACAAGACATGCAGTCAACATGTCATAAGGATGAACCCCAGGGCCCACAAGACATGCAGTCAACATGTCATAAGGATGACCCCAGGGCCCACAAGACATGCAGTCAACATGTCATAAGGATGACCCCAGGGCCCACAAGACAGGCAGTCAACATGTCATAAGGATGACCCCAGGGCCCACAAGACATGCAGTCAACATGTCAGAAGGATGACCCCAGGGCCCACAAGACAGGCAGTCAACATGTCATAAGGATGACCCCAGGGCCCACAAGACAGGCAGTCAACATGTCATAAGGATGACCCCAGGGCCCACAAGACAGGCAGTCAACATGTCATAAGGATGACCCCAGGGCCCACAAGACATGCAGTCAACATGTCATAAGGATGAACCCCAGGGCCCACAAGACATGCAGTCAACATGTCATAAGGATGACCCCAGGGCCCACAAGACATGCAGTCAACATGTCATAAAGATGACCCCAGGGCCCACAAGACATGCAGTCAACATGTCATAAGGATGACCCCAGGGCCCACAAGACAGGCAGTTGTCCATGTCCAGGACATCACCTCAACATTCTACATGTTCATCATACAAGCCATCAAAATAATCATCCTGGAGATGACACATTTGGAGGGTTTCTGTAAATATGGAGACAACTGGAAAAGGATGGATGAGATTGACCTGCGTGCCTACATAGGGCTGCTAATCTTAAGGCGTGTGTATAGGTCCTGAGGCGAGGCTACATGTAGTCTCTGGCGTGCAGAGAGTGGAAGGGCGATTTTCCATACCACGATGCCACTGAAAGTCAAGACCTGCAAGACGTGTGAGAGACAAACTGGCGGCCATAAGAGAGGTCTGGGGGAAGTGGGTGGAGCCATAAGAGAGGTCTGGGGGAAGTGGGTGGAGCCATAAGAGAGATCTTGGGGAAGTGGGTGGAGCCATAAGAGAGGTCTGGGGGAAGTGGGTGGAGCCATAAGAGAGGTCTGGGAGAAGTGGGTGGAGCCATAAGAGAGATCTGGGGGAAGTGGGTGGAGCCATAAGAGAGATCTGGGGGAAGTGGGTGGGGCCATAAGAGAGGTCTGGGAGAAGTGGGTGGAGCCATAAGAGAGGTCTGGGAGAAGTGGGTGGAGCATCTGCCATACCACTACAACCCTGGGCCTGAAGTATCAGTGGATGAGCAACTGGTTCCATTCAGAGGTACATTTATTTCATATCTGTAATGGAAGTGATTTTCATTGTTAATTGTATTATGTATTGCTGTAATATCATTGATTTATGTGATTGTTTTCTTTGACATTGCTACTACTTGCTGATAATAATCTCTCTTGTCAAAAGGACGCTGTCCTTTCCCGGCAGTATATGCCCAGCAAGCCAGCAAAGAATGGCATCAAGATTATGTGTGGCCTGTGATGCACAATCCAGCTACTCTTGGAAGATGCCAGTCTACACAGGGAAGCCGACCAGTGGAGGCCTGGAGAAGAACCAGGGGATGCAGGTTGGGCTTGATGTGACAGATGGACTGACGGGGCACAATGTCATGTGACAATTTATTCACATATTATGAACTCAGCCAGCAGCTCCTGAAGAGGAAGATCACCATGGTTGGCACAGTTAGAATGATTAAGCCTGGGCCCCCTGCACTCCTCACAACAAGAGGAACACGAATGTGGTCCTCCTGAGCACACTGCACAAAACGGCTGAGATCAGTGGTCGTAATGACAGGTAGCCAGCCATCATCCTGGACTACAACCACAACCTAGGAGGCGTGGACAACCTGGACAAGGTGATTGGAACTTACAGCTGCAGGAGGATGACTGCCCGCTGGCCCCTGGTCATCTTCCATAACATCATTGATGTGTCCTCATACCATGCCTTCGTGATATGGAACAAGATCAACCCTACCTGGATGCTTGATAAGCGGAATAAGAGGAAGGTGTTCCTGGAGCAGCTAGGAAAGGCACTTGTAACCCAAACATTCAAAGAAGGGAGCGCCTGCCCCACACAGCAGCCTCTGCGTTGCTTGTGAAAGCTGTTCAGGGGGCTGAATCTTGTCCTGATCCACCTGAGGCTGCAGCTGGGGCAGGCAAGAGGAGGAGATGCCAATTCTGCCCACCAAAGAAGGACTGTAAAACAAATACTATCTGGCTGCACATGTGAGAAATACATCTGCAAAGTCCATGCACACACACTTGCATACTGTCCTACATATGCTATTTAGGGTTGATTGATTTATGTTGTTCACATTTTTGTTGTGTATCTATTATCTTATTTTGTTCTGATTTATTGTTGTTGTTTATACACCTTGTGGGTGGGGGCAATTGTTAATACATTTGTATTTTGTAGTTGAATTCCTCATTGTACAGTATATAAGAATATGTCACTATGTTGCCAAAGACTGTTATTGTTTCCCTTCAATAAAATGCATTCAAAACTACTTTCTGCTACTTTCTTAGACTATACAAGTGCTATCTCTTGCTAAAACATGTATGTTTACACCTATGCAGTACCTAGAGCAGTACTAATAATGATAACAAACCTCTGCTTTAGTAAAGAAAACATTGATGACAGGTGTGTTGTACTAAAAATACGTGGTGTCCACTGATTAAATGCAGTCTTTCTGCATTGTGAAGAGGCAAAACACAGATATTCACAACGTTTGGTGATGAATGACAGGTTGTTTCTTCATGCAAAATAGATTTGGGGTTTAAAATTCAATGAAGCTGCTTTATTTTAGGGGTTTAGTGAAGGCAGGTCAAGGGTTAAGAGGATCAGGGTGAATGTCACCTGCTGTATGAATACCCCTATTACCTGGACACACACTCACTCACACACTCACACACACACACACACACACACACACACTCACTCACACACTCACACACTCACACACACACACACACACACACACACACACACACATTCACACTCACACACACATACACACACACACACACACACACACACACACACACACACACACACACACACACACACACACACAGGTAACTCTAGTAGACATCACTCAATGTCCCCCTTTTCTCTTTCTCTTTCTTTCTCTCCATCCTTTCATCTGTCTCTCTCTCCCTGCACTTCCTCTCCCCCCCCCATCCCATTCTTCTCTATGGTGTCCATTTCAGAGGAACAGAGGAGTGTTAAACAGGAGATTGCTGTCATTAAATTCACATTAAAGCAGCAGCTAAAATATTTATATGGAAAAGCAGAGAGAGAGATAGAGCTGTGATGCAGAGTGCAGAGAAATACACATTACAGAGGAGAGCAGAGCAGAAGAAAGGAAGATAGAACATTACAGAGGAGAGCAGAGCAGAAGAGAGGAAGATAGAACATTACAGAGGAGAAGAGAGGAAGATAGAACATTACAGAGGAGAAGAGAGGAAGATAGAACATTACAGAGGAGAGCAGAGGAAGATATAACATTACAGAGGAGAAGAGAGAAGAAGAGAGGAAATGTAGAACATTACAGAGGAGAAGAGAGGAAGATATAACATTACAGAGGAGAAGAGAGGAGAAGAGAGGAAATGTAGAACATTACAGAGGAGAAGAGAGGAAGATATAACATTACAGAGGAGAAGAGAGGAAGATATAACATTACAGAGGAGAAGAGAGGAAGATATAACATTACAGAGGAGAAGAGAGGAAGATATAACATTACAGAGCAGAAGAGAGGAGAAGAGAGGAAATGTATAACATTACAGAGGAGAAGAGAGGAGAAGAGAGGAAGATAGAACATTACAGAGGAGAAGAGAGGAAGATATAACATTACAGAGCAGAAGAGAGGAAATGTACAACATTACAGAGGAGAGCAGAGGAAGATATAACATTACAGAGGAGAAGAGAGGAAGATATAACATTACAGAGGAGAAGAGAGAAGAGAGGAAGATATAACATTACAGAGGAGAAGAGAGAAAGTAGAACATTACAGAGGAGAAGAGATGAGAAGAGAGGAAGATATAACATTACAGGAGAAGAGAGGAAGATATAACATTACAGAGCAGAGAAGAGAGGAAGATAGAACAATACAGAGCAGAAGAGAGGAAGATAACATTACAGAGGAGAAGAGAGGAAGATATAACATTACAGAGGAGAAGAGAGGAGATATAACATTACAGAGAGAGGAAGATATAACATTACAGAGGAGAAGAGAGGAAGATATAACATTACAGACAGAAGAGAGGAAGATATAACATTACAGAGGAGAAGAGAGGAAGATATAACATTACAGAGGAGAAGAGAGGAAGATATAACATTACAGAGGAGAAGAGAGGAGAAAGAGAGGAAGATATAACATTACAGAGGAGAAGAGAGAGAAGAGAGGAAGATATAACATTACAGAGAAGATATAACAGAGAGGAGAGAGAGGAAGATATAACATTACAGAGAGAAGAGAGGAAATGTAGAACATTACAGAGAAGAGAGGAAGAGAGGAGAAGAGAGGATATAAATTACAGAGGAGAAGAGAGGAGAAGAGAGGAAGATATAACATTACAGAGGAGAAGAGAGGAGAAGAGAGGAAGATATAACATTACAGAGAGAAGAAGAGAGGAAGATATAACATTACAGAGGAGAAGAGAGGAGAGAAGAAGGAAGATATAACATTACAGAGGAGAAGAGAGGAAGATATAACATTACAGAGAGAAGAGAGGAAATGTAGAACATTACAGAGAGAAGAGAGGAAAGAACATTACAGAGGAGAAGAGAGGAAGATATAACATTACAGAGGAGAAGAGAGGAAGATATAACATTACAGAGGAGAAGAGAGGAAATGTAGAACATTACAGAGAGGAAGAGAGGAAGATATAACATTACAGAGGAGAAGAGAGGAAGAGAGGAAGATATAACATTACAGAGGAGAAGAGAGGAAGATATAACATTACAGAGAGAAGAGAGAAGAAGAAATATAGAACATTACAGAGGAGAAAGAGAGAAGGAAGAGAGGAGAAGAGGAAGATATAACATTACAGAGGAGAAGAGAGAGGAGAAGAGAGGAAGATATAACATTACAGAGCAGAAGAGAGGAAATGTAGAACATTACAGAGGATAAGAGAGGAAGATATAACATTACAGAGGAGAAGAGAGGAAGATATAACATTACAGAGCAGAAGAGAGGAAATACAGAGCAGGAGAAGGGAGAAGATATAACATTATAACATTACAGAGGAGAAGAGAGGAAGATATAACATTACAGAGCAGAAGAAGGAAGATATAACATTACAGAGAGAAGAGAGGAAATGTAGAACATTACAGAGGAGAAAGGAAGAACATTACAGAGGAGAAGAGAGGAAGATATAACATTACAGAGGAGAAGAGAGGAAGATATAACATTACAGAGGAGAGAGAGGAAGATATAACATTACAGAGGAGAAGAGAGGAAAATGTAGAACATTACAGAGGAGAAAGAGGAGAAGAGAGGAATATATAACATTACAGAGGAGAAGAGGGAAGATATAACTTTACAGAGCAGAAGAGAGGAAGATATAACATTAAGAGCAGAGGAAGATATAACATTACAGAGGAGAAGAGAGGAAGATAGAACATTACAGAGCAGAAGAGAGGAAGATATAACATTACAGAGCAGAAGAGAGGAAATGTATAACATTACAGAGGAGAAGAGAGGAAGATATAACATTACAGAGGAGAAGAGAGAAGAGAGGAAATGTAGAACATTACAGAGGAGAGAGGGAGAAGAGAGGAAGATATAACATTACAGAGGAGAAGAGAGGAGAAGAGAGGAAGATAGAACATTACAGAGAACATTACAGAGGAGAAGAGAGGAGAAGAGAGGAAGATATAACATTACAGAGGAGAAGAGAGGAAGATATAACATTACAGAGAGAAGAGATAACATTACAGAGAGAGAAGAGAGGAAGATATAACATTACAGAGGAGAAGAGAGGAAGAAGAGAGGAAGATATAACATTACAGAGGAGAAGAAGAGATATAACATTACAGAGGAGAAGAGAGGAAGAGGAAATGTAGAACATTACAGAGAGAAGAGAGAGAGAAGAGAACATTACAGAGGAGAAGAGAGAAGATATAACATTACAGAGCAGAAGAGAGGAAAAGAGAAGAGAGGAAGATATAACATTACAGAGGAGAAGAGAGGAAGATATAACATTACAGAGGAGAAGGAAAGGAGAAGAGAGGAAGATATAACATTACAGAGGAGAGAAGAGGAGAAGAGAGGAAGATATAACATTACAGAGGAGAAGAGAGGAAGATATAACATTACAGAGAAGAGAGGAGAAGAGAGGAAATGTAGAACATTACAGAGGAGAAGAGAGAGAAGAAGATATAAATATATAACATTACAGAGGAGAAGAGAGGAAGATATAACATTACAGAGAGGAGAAGAGAGGAAGATATAACATTACAGAGAGAGAAGAGAGGAAATGTAGAACATTACAGAGGAGAAGAGAGGAGAATAAGGAAGATATAACATTACAGAGGAGAAGAGAGGAAGATATAACATTACAGAGCAGAAGAGAGGAAGATATAACATTACAGAGGAGAAGAGAGGAAGATAGAACATTACAGAGGAGAAGAGAGGAAGATATAACATTACAGAGGAGAAGAGAGGAAGATATAACATTACAGAGAGGAGAAGAGAGGAAATGTAGAACATTACAGAGGAGAAGAGAGGAAGATATAACATTACAGAGAAGAGAAGAGAGAAGAAATATAACATTACAGAGGAGAGAGAGAGATATAACATTACAGAGAGGAAGATATAACATTACAGAGGAGAAGAGAGGAAATGTAGAACATTACAGAGAGAAGAGAGGAGAAGAGAGGAAGATATAACATTACAGAGGAGAGAGAGAGAAAGATATAACATTACAGAGGAAGAGAGGAAGATATAACATTACAGAGCAGAAATGTAGAACATTACAGAGAGAGAAGAGGAAGATATAACATTACAGAGGAGAAGAGAGGAAGATATAACATTACAGAGGAGAAGAGAGGAAGATATAACATTACAGAGGAGAAGAGAGGAAGATATAACATTACAGAGGAGAAGAGAGGAAGATATAACATTACAGAGGAGAAGAGAGGAGAGAGAAAGGAAGATATAACATTACAGAGGAGAAGAGAGGAAGATATAACATTACAGAGCAGAAGAGAGGAAGATATAACATTACAGAGGAGAAGAGAGGAGAAGAGAAGCAGAAGGAAGAGAGGAAATATATAACATTACAGAGAGAGAAGAAGAGGAAGATATAACATTACAGAGCAGAAGAGAGGAAATGTAGAACATTACAGAGAGAGAAGAGAGGAAGATATAACATTACAGAGGAGAAGAGAGAGAAGGAAGATATAACATTACAGAGAAGGAGAGAAGAGAGAAGAGATAGATATAACATTACAGAGAAGAAGAGGAGAAGAGAGGAAGATATAACATTACAGAGGAGAAGAGAGGAAGATATAACATTACAGAGAAGAGAAGAGAGGAAGATATAACATTACAGAGGAGAAGAGAGGAGAATTACAGAGGAAGATAGAACATTACAGAGAGAAGGAGAAGATAGAACATTACAGAGGAGAAGAGAGGAAAGGTAGAACATTACAGAGGAGAAGAGAGGAGAAGAGAGGAAGATATAACATTACAGAGGAGAAGAGAGGAAGATATAACATTACAGAGCAGAAGAGAGGAAATGTAGAACATTACAGAGGAGAAGAGAGGAGAAGAGAGGAAGATATAACATTACAGAGGAGAAGAGAGGAAGATATAACATTACAGAGCAGAAAGAGGAAATGTAGAACATTACAGAGAGGAGAAGAGAGGAAGATATAACATTACAGAGCAGAAGAGAGAGAAATGTAGAACATTACAGAGGAGAAGAGAGGAGAAGAGAGGAAGATAGAACATTACAGAGGAGAAGAGAGGAAGATATAACATTACAGAGCAGAAGAGAGGAAATGTAGAACATTACAGAGGAGAAGAGAGGAAGATATAACATTACAGAGCAGAAGAGAGGAAGATATAACATTACAGAGCAGAAGAGAGGAGAAGAGAGGAAATGTAGAACATTACAGAGGAGAAGAGAGGAGAAGAGAGGAAGATATAACATTACAGAGGAGAAGAGAGGAAGATATAACATTACAGAGCAGAAGAGAGGAGAAGAGAGGAAGATAGAACATTACAGAGGAGAAGAGAGGAAGATATAACATTACAGAGCAGAAGAGAGGAAATGTAGAACATTACAGAGGAGAAGAGAGGAGAAGAGAGGAAGATATAACATTACAGAGGAGAAGAGAGGAAGATATAACATTACAGAGGAGAAGAGAGGAAGATAGAACATTACAGAGGAGAAGAGAGGAAGATATAACATTACAGAGGAGAAGAGAGGAGAAGAGAGGAAGATAGAACATTACAGAGGAGAAGAGAGAAGAGAGGAAATGTAGAACATTACAGAGGAGAAGAGAGGAGAAGAGAGGAAGATATAACATTACAGAGGAGAAGAGAGGAAGATATAACATTACAGAGCAGAAGAGAGGAAATGTAGAACATTACAGAGGAGAAGAGAGGAAGATATAACATTACAGAGGAGAAGAGAGGAGAAGAGAGGAAATGTAGAACATTACAGAGGAGAAGAGAGGAGAAGAGAGGAAGATAGAACATTACAGAGGAGAAGAGAGGAAGATAGAACATTACAGAGGATAAGAGATGAGAAGAGAGGAAATGTAGAACATTACAGAGGAGAAGAGAGGAGAAGAGAGGAAGATAGAACATTACAGAGGAGAGCAGGGGAAGATATAACATTACAGAGCAGAAGAGAGGAAGATGTAACATTACAGAGCAGAAGAGAGGAAATGTAGAACATTACAGAGGAGAAGAGAGGAAGATATAACATTACAGAGCAGAAGAGAGGAAATGTAGAACATTACAGAGGAGAAGAGAGGAGAAGAGAGGAAATGTAGAACATTACAGAGGAGAAGAGAGGAGAAGAGAGGAAGATATAACATTACAGAGGAGAAGAGAGGAGAAGAGAGGAAGATATAACATTACAGAGGAGAAGAGAGGAAGATATAACATTACAGAGGAGAAGAGAGGAGAAGAGAGGAAATGTAGAACATTACAGAGGAGAAGAGAGGAGAAGAGAGGAAGATATAACATTACAGAGGAGAAGAGAGGAAGATATAACATTACAGAGCAGAAGAGAGGAGAAGAGAGGAATATATAACATTACAGAGGAGAAGAGAGGAAGATATAACATTACAGAGCAGAAGAGAGGAATGATATAACATTACAGAGGAGAAGAGAGGAAGATAGAACATTACAGAGGAGAAGAGAGGAAGATATAACATTACAGAGAGGAAGAGGAAGATATAACATTACAGAGGAGAAGAGAGGAAGAGAGGAAGATATAACATTACAGAGGAGAAGAGAGGAAGATATAACATTACAGAGGAGAAGAGGAGAAGAGAGGAAGATATAACATTACAGAGGAGAAGAGAGAAGAGATTACAGAGCAGAGGAGAGAGAGGAAGATATAACATTACAGAGGAGAAGAGAGGAAGATATAACATTACAGAGGAGAAGAGGAAGAGGAATAGAACATTACAGAGAGAGAAGAGAGGAAGATATAACATTACAGAGGAGAAGGGAGAAGGAAGATATAACATTACAGAGGAGAAGAGAGAAGAGAGGAAGATATAACATTACAGAGGAGAGAGGAGAAGAGGAAGATATAACATTACAGAGGAGAAGAGAGAGGATATAACATTACAGAGGAGAAGAGAGGAAGATATAACATTACAGAGAAGAGAAGAGAGGAAGATATAACATTACAGAAGAGAGGAGAAGAGAGGAAGATATAACATTACAGAGGAGAAGAGAGACAGAAGAGGAAATGATAGAACATTACAGAGGAGAAGAGAGGAAGATATAACATTACAGAGAGAAGAGAGGAAGATATAACATTACAGAGGAGAAAGGAAGGTAGAACATTACAGAGGAGAAGAGAGGAAAGATAGAAGATATAACATTACAGAGGAGAAGAGAGGAAGATATAACATTACAGAGGAGAAGAGAGGAGGAAATAGAACATTACAGAGGAGGAAGATATAACATTACAGAGGAGAAGAAGAGAGGAATAGAACATTACATTACAGAGGAGAAGAGAGGAAGATATAACATTACAGAGGAGAAGAGAGGAAGATATAACATTACAGAGGAGAAGAGAGGAAGATATAACATTACAGAGGAGAAGAGAGGAGAAGAGAGGAAGATATAACATTACAGAGGAGAAGAGAGGAGAAGAGAGGAAATGATAGAACATTACAGAGGAGAGAAGAGAGGAGAAGAGAGGAAGATATAACATTACAGAGGCAGAGAGAGAGAGAAGAGAGGAAGATATAACATTACAGAGGAGAAGAGAGGAAGATATAACATTACAGAGAGAAGAGAGGAGAAGAGAGAAATGTAGAACATTACAGAGGAGAAGAAGAGAGAGGAAGATATAACATTACAGAGGAGAGAAAGAGATAGAACATTACAGAGGAGAAGAGAGGAAGAAAAGATAGAACATTACAGAGGAGAGAGAGGAGAGAGAGAAGAGAAGAGACATTACAGAGGAGAAGAGAGGAAGATATAACATTACAGAGGAGAAGAGAGGAAGATAACATTAGAGGAGAGCAGAAGAGAGGAAGAAGATAGAACATTACAGAGGAGAAGAGAGAGAAGAGAGGAAGATATAACATTACAGAGGAGAAGAGAGGAGAAGAGAGGAAATAGAACATTACAGAGGAGAAGAGAGGAGAAGAGAGGAAGATATAACATTACAGAGGAGAAGAGAGGAAGATAGAACATTACAGAGAAGAGAGGAAGATAGAACATTACAGAGGAAGATATAACATTACAGAGAGAAGAGAGGAAGATATAACATTACAGAGGCAGAAGAGAGGAAATGTAGAACATTACAGAGGAGAAGAGAGGAGAGAGGAAGATACAGAGGAGAAGAGAGGAAGATATAACATTACAGACAGAAGGAGAAGAGAGGAAGATATAACATATAGAACATTACAGAGGAGAAGAGAGGAAGATATAACATTACAGAGGAGAAGAGAGGAAGATATAACATTACAGAGGAGAAGAGAGGAAGATATAACATTACAGAGGAGAGAGAGAGGAAGATGATATAACATTACAGAGGAGAAGAGAGGAGAAGAGAGGAAGATATAACATTACAGAGGAGAAGAGAGGAAGAGAGGAAAGTAGAACATTACAGAGAGAGAGGAAGAGAGGAGAAGAGAGGAAGATATAACATTACAGAGGAGAAGAGAGAGAAGAGAGGAATATAACATTACAGAGGAGAAGAGATAGAACATTACAGAGAAGAGAAGAGAGGAGAAGAGAGGAGAAGAAGATATAACATTACAGAGGAGAGAGAGAAGAGAGGAAATGTAGAACATTACAGAGGAGAAGATAGAGAGGAGAAGAGAGGAAGATATAACATTACAGAGGAGAAGAGAGAGAAGAGAGGAAATAGAGGAAGATGCAGAAGACAGAGGAGAAGAGAGAACATTACAGAGGAAGAGAGAGGAGAAGAGAGGAAGATATAACATTACAGAGGAGAAGAGAGGAAGATAGAACATTACAGAGGAGAAGAGAGGAAGATATAACATTACAGAGGAGAAGAGAGGAAGAGATAACATTACAGAGGAGAAAGAGAGGAAATGTAGAACATTACAGAGGAGAAGAGAGGAGAAGAGAGGAAGATATAACATTACAGAGGAGAGAAGAGAGGAAGATATAACATTACAGAGGAGAAGAAGAGAGGAAAATGTAGAACATTACAGAGGAGAAGAGAGGAGAAGAGAGGAAGATATAACATTACAGAGAGAAGAGAAGAGAGGAAGAGAGGAAGATAGAACATTACAGAGGAGAAGAGAGGAGAAGAGAGGAAGATATAACATTACAGAGGATATAACATTACAGAGAGAGGAGAGCAGAAGAGGGAAGATAGAACATTACAGAGGAGAAGAGAGGAGAAGAGGAGAAGAGAGGAAGATATAACATTACAGAGGAGAAGAGAGGAAGATATAACATTACAGAGGAGAAGAGAGGAGAAGAGAGAGGAAATGTAGAACATTACAGAGGAGAAGAGAGGAAGATGGAAGAACATTAGAGAGGAAGATATAAGGAAGATAGAGGGATTACAGAGGAGAAGAGAGGAAGATAGAACATTACAGAGGAGAAGAGAGGAGAAGAGAGGAAGATATAGAACATTACAGAGGAGATATAACATTACAGAGAGAAAGAGGAAGATATAACATTACAGAGAGAAGAAGAGAGGAAGATATAACATTACAGAGCAGAAGAGAGAAGAAATGTAGAACATTACAGAGGAGAAGAGAGGAAGATATAACATTACAGAGGAGAAGAGAGAGATAAGATAGAGGAAAGATATAACATTACAGAGGAGAAGAGAGGAAGATATAACATTACAGAGGAGAAGAGAGGAGAAGAGAGGAAGATATAACATTACAGAGAGAAGAGAAAGAGAGGAAGATATAACATTACAGAGGAGAAGAGAGGAAGAATAACATTATAGAACATTACAGAGGAGAAGAGAGGAAGAGAGAGAACATTACAGAGAGAAGAGAGAGAGAAGAAGAGGAAATGTAGAACATTACAGACAGAGAGAGGAAGAGGAGAAGAGAGGAAGATATAACATTACAGAGGAGAAGAGAGGAAGATATAACATTACAGAGAGAGAGAGGAGAAGAGAGGAAGATATAACATTACAGAGGAGAAGAGAGGAAGATATAACATTACAGAGGAGACAGAGGAAGATATAACATTACAGAAGAAGAGAGGAGAAGAGAGGAAGATATAACATTACAGAGGAGAAGAGAGGAAGATATAACATTACAGAGGAGAAGAGAGGAAGATAGAACATTACAGAGGAGAAGAGAGGAAGATAGTAGAACATTACAGAGAAGATATAACATTACAGAGAAGAGAGGAAGAAGAACATTACAGAGGAAGAGAGAGAAAGAGAAGAGAGGAGATATAACATTACAGAGGAGAAGAGAGGAGAAGAGAGGAAGATAGAACATTACAGAGAGAAGAGAGGAAGATAGAACATTACAGAGGATAAGAGAGGAGAAGAGAGGAAATATAACATTACAGAGGAGAAGAGAGAAGAGAGGAAGATAGAACATTACAGAGAGAGCAGAGGAAGATATAACATTACAGAGCAGAAGAGAGGAAGATGTAACATTACAGAGCAGAAGAGAGGAAATGTAGAACATTACAGAGGAGAAGAGAGGAGAAAGAGGAAGATATAACATTACAGAGAGAAGAGGAAGATATAACATTACAGAGGAGAGGGGAAGATATAACATTACAGAGAGAAGAGAGGAAATGTAGAACATTACAGAGG
The DNA here is from genome assembly GCF_034236695.1 of Oncorhynchus nerka. Classification (NCBI taxonomy): domain Eukaryota; kingdom Metazoa; phylum Chordata; class Actinopteri; order Salmoniformes; family Salmonidae; genus Oncorhynchus; species Oncorhynchus nerka. The sequence goes on along the minus strand of NC_088400.1, from coordinate 18,656,194 downwards.
AGAAGAGAGGAGAAGAGAGAAATAGAACATTACAGAGGACAGAGAAGAGAGAGGAGAAGAGGAAGATATAACATTACAGAGGAGAAGAGAGGAGAAGAGAGGAAGATAGAACATTACAGAGGAGAAGAGAGGAAGATAGAACATTACAGAGGAGAAGAGAGGAGAAGAGAGGAAGATATAACATTACAGAGGAGAAGAGAGGAAGATAGAACATTACAGAGGAGAGAGGAAGAGAAGAGAGAAGAGAGGAAGATAGAACATTACAGAGGAGAAGAGAGGAGAGAGAGAGGAAGATAGAACATTACAGAGAAATGAGAACATTACAGAGGAGAAGAGAGGAAGATATAACATTACAGAGGAGAAGAGAGGAAGATATAACATTACAGAGCAGAAGAGAGGAAATGTAGAACATTACAGAGGATAAGAGGAGAAGAGAGGAAATGTAGAACATTACAGAGGAGAGAGGAGAAGAGAGGAAGATAGAACATTACAGAGGATAAGAGAGGAGAAGAGAGGAAATGTAGAACATTACAGAGGAGAAAGAGGAGAAGAGAGGAAGATAGAACATTACAGAGGAGAAGAGAGGAAGGAGAAGAGAGAAGAAGATATAACATTACAGAGCAGAAAGAGAGAGAAGAGAGGAAGATAGAACATTACAGAGGAGAAGAGAGGAAGATAGAACATTACAGAGGAGAAGAGAGGAGAAGAGAGGAAATGTAGAACATTACAGAGGAGAAGAGAGAGAAGAGAGGAAGATAGAACATTACAGAGGAGAAGAGAGGAAGATAGAACATTACAGAAGAGAGAAAAGAACATTACAGAGGAGAGAGAGGAAGATATAACATTACAGAGGAGAAGAGAGGAGACAGAGGAGAAGAGAGGAAGATATAACATTACAGAGAGGAAGATAGAACATTACAGAGAAGAGAGGAAGATAGAACATTACAGAGGAGAAGAGAGGAGAAGAGGAAGAGGAAGATATAACATTACAGAGGAGAAGAGAGAGAGAGAGGAAGATATAACATTACAGAGCAGAAGAGAGAGAAGAGAGGAAGATATAACATTACAGAGGAGAAGAGAGGAGAAGAGAGGAAGATAGAACATTACAGAGGAGAAGAGAGGAAGAGAGGAACATTACAGAGGAGAAGAGAGGAGAAGAGGAAAAGAACATTACAGAGGAGAAGAGAGGAAGAGAACATTACAGAGAGAAAGGAAGATATAACATTACAGAGGAGAGGAGAAGAGAGGAAGATATAACATTACAGAGAGAAGAGAGGAAGATATAACATTACAGAGGAGAAGAGAGGAAGATATAACATTACAGAGCAGAAGAGAGGAAAGGAATTACAGAGGATAAGAGAGGAGAAGAGAGGAAATGTAGAACATTACAGAGGAGAAGAGAGGAGAAGAGAGGAAGATAGAACATTACAGAGGATAAGAGAGGAGAAGAGAGGAAATGTAGAACATTACAGAGGAGAAGAGAGGAGAAGAGAGGAAGATAGAACATTACAGAGGAGAAGAGAGGAAGATAGAACATTACAGAGGAGAAGAGAGGAAGATATAACATTACAGAGCAGAAGAGAGGAGAAGAGAGGAAGATAGAACATTACAGAGGAGAAGAGAGGAAGATAGAACATTACAGAGGATAAGAGAGGAGAAGAGAGGAAATGTAGAACATTACAGAGGAGAAGAGAGGAGAAGAGAGGAAGATATAACATTACAGAGGAGAGAAGAGAGGAAGATATAACATTACAGAGGAGAAGGAGAGGAAGATAGAACATTACAGAGGAGAAGAGAGGAAGATAGAACATTACAGAGGAGAAGAGAGGAAATGTAGAACATTACAGAGGAGAAGAGAGGAAGATATAACATTACAGAGGAGAAGAGAGGAAGATATAACATTACAGAGGAGAAGAGAGGAAGATATAACATTACAGAGCAGGAGAGAGGAGGAGAGGAAGATATAACATTACAGAGGAGAGCAGGAGAAGATATAACATTACAGAGCAGAAGAGAGGAAGATATAACATTACAGAGCAGAAGAGAGGAGAAGAGAGGAAGATATAACATTACAGAGGAGAAGAGAGGAAGATATAACATTACAGAGGAGAAGAGAGGAAGATAGAACATTACAGAGGAGAAGAGAGGAGAAGAGAGGAAGATAGAACATTACAGAGGAGAAGAGAGAAGAGAGGAAATGTAGAACATTACAGAGGAGAAGAGAGGAGAAGAGAGGAAGATATAACATTACAGAGGAGAAGAGAGGAAGATATAACATTACAGAGCAGAAGAGAGGAAATGTAGAACATTACAGAGGAGAAGAGAGGAAGATATAACATTACAGAGGAGAAGAGAGAAGAGAGGAAATGTAGAACATTACAGAGGAGAAGAGAGGAGAAGAGAGGAAGATAGAACATTACAGAGGAGAAGAGAGGAAGATAGAACATTACAGAGGATAAGAGAGGAGAAGAGAGGAAATGTAGAACATTACAGAGGAGAAGAGAGGAGAAGAGAGGAAGATAGAACATTACAGAGGAGAGCAGGGGAAGATATAACATTACAGAGCAGAAGAGAGGAAGATATAACATTACAGAGCAGAAGAGAGGAAATGTAGAACATTACAGAGGAGAAGAGAGGAGAAGAGAGGAAGATATAACATTACAGAGGAGAAGAGAGGAAGATATAACATTACAGAGGAGAAGAGAGGAAGATAGAACATTACAGAGGAGAAGAGGAAGATATAACATTACAGAGGAGAAGGGGAAGATATAACATTACAGAGGAGAAGAGAGGAAATGTAGAACATTACAGAGGAGAAGAGAGGAAGATAGAACATTACAGAGGAGAAGAGAGGAAGATATAACATTACAGAGGAGAGAGAGGAAGATATAACATTACAGAGGAGAAGAGAGGAGAGAGAGAAGAGAACATTACAGAGAGAAGAAGGAAGATAGAACATTACAGAGGAGAAGAGAGGAGAAGAGAGGAAGATATAACATTACAGAGGAGAAGAGAGGAGAAGAGAGGAAGATAGAACATTACAGAGGAGAAGAGAGGAAGATAGAACATTACAGAGGAGAAGAGAGGAAGATAGAACATTACAGAGGAGAAGAGAGGAGAAGAGAGGAAGATATAACATTACAGAGGAGAAGAGAGGAAGATATAACATTACAGAGGAGAAGAGAGAGAAGGAAGAAGATATAGAACATTACAGAGGAGAAGAGGAGAAGAGAGGAAGATAGAACATTACAGAGGAGAAGAGAGGAAGATATAACATTACAGAGGAGAAGAGAGGAAGATATAACATTACAGAGCAGAAGAGAGGAAATGTAGAACATTACAGAGGATAAAGAGGAGAAGAAGAAATAGAACATTACAGAGGAGAAGAGAGGAAGATAGAACATTACAGAGGATAAGAGAGGAGAAGAGAGGAAATGTAGAACATTACAGAGGAGAAGAGAGGAGAAGAGAGGAAGATAGAACATTACAGAGGAGAAGAGAGGAAGATAGAACATTACAGAGGAGAAGAGAGGAAGATATAACATTACAGAGCAGAAGAGGAGAAGAGAGGAAGATAGAACATTACAGAGGAGAAGAGAGGAAGATAGAACATTACAGAGGAGAGAGGAGAAGAGAGGAAATGTAGAACATTACAGAGGAGAAAGAGGAGAAGAAGGAAGATAGAACATTACAGAGGATAAGAGAGGAGAAGAGAGGAAGATATAGAACATTACAGAGGAGAAGAGAGGAAGATAGAACATTACAGAGGAGAAGAAGAGAGGAAATATAACATTACAGAGGAGAGAGGAAGATATAACATTACAGAGGAGAAGAGAGGAAGATATAACATTACAGAGGAGAAGAGAGGAAGATATAACATTACAGAGAGGAAGAGAGGAAGATATAACATTACAGAGGAGAGCAGGAGAAGATATAACATTACAGAGCAGAAGAGAGGAAGATATAACATTACAGAGAGAGAGAAGAGAGGAAGATATAACATTACAGAGGAGAAGAGAGGAAGATATAACATTACAGAGGAGAAGAGAGGAAGATATAACATTACAGAGGAGAAGAGAGGAGAAGAGAGGAAGATAGAACATTACAGAGAGAAGAGAGAAGAGAGGAAGATAGAACATTACAGAGGAGAAGAGAGGAAGATATAACATTACAGAGGAGAAGAGAGGAAGATATAACATTACAGAGCAGAAGAGAGGAAATGTAGAACATTACAGAGGAGAAGAGAGGAAGATATAACATTACAGAGGAGAAGAGAGGAAGATATAACATTACAGAGGAGAAGAGAGAGAAATAGAACATTACAGAGAAGAGAGGAGAAGAGAGGAAGAAGAACATTACAGAGGAGAGCAGGGGAAGATATAACATTACAGAGCAGAAGAGAGGAAGATATAACATTACAGAGCAGAAGAGAGGAAATGTAGAACATTACAGAGAAGAGAGGAGAGAGAGGAAGATATAACATTACAGAGGAGAAGAGATGAAGATATAACATTACAGAGGAGAAGAGAGGAAGATAGAACATTACAGAGGAGAAGAGAGGAAGATATAACATTACAGAGGAGAGCAGGGGAAGATATAACATTACAGAGGAGAAGAGAGGAAATGTAGAACATTACAGAGCAGAAGAGAGGAGAAGAAAGGAAATGTAGAACATTACAGAGGAGAAGAGAGGAAGATATAACATTACAGAGGAGAAGAGAGGAAGATATAACATTACAGAGGAGAAGAGAGGAGAAGAGAGGAAGATAGAACATTACAGAGGAGAAGAGAGGAAGATAGAACATTACAGAGGAGAAGAGAGGAGAAGAGAGGAAGATATAACATTACAGAGGAGAAGAGAGGAGAAGAGAGGAAGATAGAACATTACAGAGGAGAAGAGAGGAAGATAGAACATTACAGAGGAGAAGAGAGGAAGATAGAAGAGAGGAAGATATAACATTACAGAGGAGAAGAGAGGAAGATATAACATTACAGAGGAGAAGAGAGGAGAAGAGAGGAAGATAGAACATTACAGAGGAGAAGAGAGAAGAGAGGAAATGTAGAACATTACAGAGGAGAAGAGAGGAAGATATAACATTACAGAGGAGAAGAGAGGAAGATATAACATTACAGAGCAGAAGAGAGGAAATGTAGAACATTACAGAGGATAAGAGAGGAGAAGAGAGGAAATGTAGAACATTACAGAGGAGAAGAGAGGAGAAGAGAGGAAGATAGAACATTACAGAGGATAAGAGAGGAGAAGAGAGGAAATGTAGAACATTACAGAGGAGAAGAGAGGAGAAGAGAGGAAGATAGAACATTACAGAGGAGAAGAGAGGAAGATAGAACATTACAGAGGAGAAGAGAGGAAGATATAACATTACAGAGCAGAAGAGAGGAGAAGAGAGGAAGATAGAACATTACAGAGGAGAAGAGAGGAAGATAGAACATTACAGAGGATAAGAGAGGAGAAGAGAGGAAATGTAGAACATTACAGAGGAGAAGAGAGGAGAAGAGAGGAAGATAGAACATTACAGAGGAGAAGAGAGGAAGATAGAACATTACAGAGGAGAAGAGAGGAAATGTAGAACATTACAGAGGAGAAGAGAGGAAGATATAACATTACAGAGGAGAAGAGAGGAAGATATAACATTACAGAGGAGAAGAGAGGAAGATATAACATTACAGATAAGAAGAGAGGAAGATAGAACATTACAGAGGAGAAGAGAGGAAGATAGAACATTACAGAGGAGAAGAGAGGAGAAGAGAGGAAGATATAACATTACAGAGGAGAAGAGAGGAAGATAGAACATTACAGAGGAGAAGAGAGGAGAAGAGAGGAAGATATAACATTACAGAGCAGAAGAGAGGAGAAGAGAGGAAGATATAACATTACAGAGCAGAAGAGAGGAGAGAGAGGAAGATAGAACATTACAGAGGAGAAGAGAGGAAGATAGAACATTACAGAGGAGAAGAGAGGAGAGAGAGAAAGGAAATGTAGGAAGATTACAGAGGAGAAGAGAGGAAGAGAGGAAGATATAACATTACAGAGAAGAGAGGAAGATATAACATTACAGAGGAGAAGAGAGGAGAAGAGAGGAAGATATAACATTACAGAGGAGAAGAGAGGAAGATATAACATTACAGAGGAGAAGAGAGGAGAAGAGAGGAAATGTAGAACATTACAGAGGAGAAGAGAGGAGAAGAGAGGAGAAGAGAGAAGAGAGGAAGATATAACATTACAGAGGAGAAGAGAGGAAGATAGAACATTATAGAGGAGAGCAGAGGAAGATATAACATTACAGAGGAGAAGAGAGGAAGATATAACATTACAGAGGAGAAGAGAGGAAGATATAACATTACAGAGCAGAAGAGAGGAGAAGAGAGGAAATGTAGAACATTACAGAGGAGAAGAGAGGAAGATATAACATTACAGAGGAGAAGAGAGGAAGATATAACATTACAGAGCAGAAGAGAGGAGAAGAGAGTAAATGTAGAACATTACAGAGGAGAAGAGAGGAAGATATAACATTACAGAGCAGAAGAGAGGAAATGTAGAACATTACAGAGGAGAAGAGAGGAAGATATAACATTACAGAGGAGAAGAGAGGAAGATATAACATTACAGAGGAGAAGAGAGGAAGATATAACATTACAGAGGATAAGAGAGGAAGATATAACATTACAGAGGATAAGAGAGGAAGATATAACATTACAGAGGAGAAGAGAGGAAGATATAACATTACAGAGGAGAAGAGAGAAGAGAGGAAAAGTAGAACATTACAGAGGAGAAGAGAGGAGAAGAGAGGAAGATATAACAATACAGAGGAGAAGAGAGGAAGATAGAACATTACAGAGGAGAAGAGAGGAGAAGAGAGGAAGATATAACATTACAGAGGAGAAGAGAGGAAGATATAACATTACAGAGGAGAAGAGAGGAAGATAGAACATTACAGAGGAGAAGAGAGGAGAAGAGAGGAAGATATAACATTACAGAGGAGAAGAGAGGAAGATATAACATTACAGAGGAGAAGAGAGGAAATGTAGAACATTACAGAGGAGAAGAGAGGAAGATATAACATTACAGAGGAGAAGAGAGGAGAAGAGAGGAAATGTAGAACATTACAGAGGAGAAGAGAGGAGAAGAGAGGAAGATAGAACATTACAGAGGAGAAGAGAGGAAGATATAACATTACAGAGAAGAGAGGAAGATATAACATTATAGAGGAGAAGAGAGGAAGCAAGGGAATTATAATGTATTCAAAATGGGCAGCAGAGGAATTGGTGTGTGTGTTTGTGTATGTGTGTGTGTGCGTGTGCGTGTGTGCGCACCATGATGAGTAACCTTGTCTGAGACCTGAAGATGTCTAGGCTTCAGCTCAGTGGGCTATCACCGTCTTCAGACACACCAAAACACAAAAGCTCATCCATCTACAGCCCTGTTGAACATAGTAATCCTAACACCACTTCAGATTAAAACCAAATTCTATTGACAAATGAGAGGATTGGCGATACAGAGAAAGAGAGAGAGAGAGAGAGAGAGAGATTTGGTATCGTAGAAAAACCCTTTCAATCCCAATGCCAGCCCCAGAATAGATGAGATATCCTGCGTGATTGTAATCTCATCTCCTGCAAACACACACACACACACACACACACACACACACACACACACACTATGATTGTCCATTTATATGTGATGTATACAGAAAGCTGTTGAACAGTAATAATGTGAGTGGTTATGCTTGCAGTAATATTATGGATAGTTCCTCTGATATGTAGAGAACTCTGGAATGATCTGTGACAGGGGCGCCCAACCAGTTGATCGCGGAGTGCTTGACAGTCGACGGAGACAGTTGATCGCTTGACAGTCGGAGTGCTTGACAGTTGATCGCGGAGTGTGACTTGACAGTTGATCGGAGTGGAGTGCTTGCCAGTTGTCGACAGTCGATGGAGTGCAGTTGACAGTCGATCGCGGAGTGCTTGACAGTCGATCGCGGAGTGCTTGCCAGTTGATCGCGGAGTGCTTGACAGTTGATTGCGGAGTGCTTGACAGTCGATCGCGGAGTGCTTGTCAGTCGATCGCGGAGTGCTTGCCAGTCGATCGCGGAGTGCTTGCCAGTTGTCGCGGACTGCTTGACAGTCGAGCGGAGTGCTTGCCAGTTGATCGCAGAGTGCTTGACAGTCGATCGCGGAGTGTGACAGTCGATTGCTTGCCAGTCAATCGAGTGCTTGCCAGTTGAGGGCTTGTCAGTCGATCGCGGAGTGCTTGCCAGTTGATCGCGGAGTGTGCTTGCCAGTCGATCGCGGAGTGCTTGCCATTTGATCGCGGAGTGTGCCTGTTGATGACAGTCGATCGCGGAGTGCTTGCCAGTCGATCATGGAGTGCTTGTCAGTCGATCGGAGTGCTTGATCGATCGCGGAGTGCTTGCCAGTTGATCCAGTGCTTGCCTGTTGTCGCGGAGTGCTTGCCATCGATCGCGGAGTGCTTGCCAGTTGATCATGGAGTGCTTGATCGACGGAGTGCTTGCCAGTCGATCGAGTGCTTGCCAGTTGATCGCGGACTGCTTGACAGTTGATGCGGAGTGCTTGCCAGTTGATCGCGGAGTGCATGCCAGTTGATCGCGGAGTGCTTGCCAGCGGAGTCTTGACAGTTGCGGAGTGCTTGCCAGTTGATCGCGGAGTGCTTCGCAAGTCGAGTGCTTGACAGTCGATCGCGGAGTGCTTGCCAGTCGATCGGGAGTGCTGCCAGTGCCAGTCGATCGCGGAGTGCTTGCCAGTTGATCGCGGAGTGCTTGCCAGTTGATCGAGTCGCCAGTCAATCACGGAGTGCAGTTGCCAGTTGCCAGTTGATCGGAGTGCTTGCCAGTTGATCGCGGAGTGCTTGCCAGTCCAGTTGATCGGAGGGCTTGGAGTGCTTTCAAGTCGATCGCGGAGTGCTTGCCAGTCGAGTGCTTCGCGGAGTGGTTGCCAGTCGATGGAGTGCCAGTTGATCGCGGAGTGCTTGTCAAGTGCTTGCCATTTGATCGCGGAGTGCTTGCCAGTGATCCGGAGTGCTTGCCAGTCGATCGCGGAGTGCTTGCCAGTTGATCGATGCCAGTCGATCACGGAGTGTGCCATTTGATCCAGTGCTTGCCAGTCGATCGCATGCCAGTTGATCGGAGTGCTTGCCAGTTGATCGATGCCAGTTGATCGCGGAAGTGCTTGCCAGTCGATCGCGGAGTGCTTGCCAGTCGGAGTGCTAGCCAGTTGATCGAGTGCTTTCAAGTCGATCGCGGAGTGCTTGCCAGTCGATGCCATGCGGAGTGATCTGGAGTGCCAGTCGATCGCGGAGTGCTTGCCAGTCGATCGCGGAGTGCTTGCCAGTCGATCGCGGAGTGCTTGCCAGTCGATCGCGGAGTGCTTGCCAGTCAATCGCGGAGTGCTTGCCAGTTGATCGCGGAGTGCTTGCCAGTCAATCGTGAGATGATTATACATCTACTAAAATTCAGCCACACAAATCAATGACTATAATCTCTTTCTGTTTTAACGTTCGACAGTCCTCCATTCACAGCAATGTCTGAGAAGTCAGGTGATGTACAATCGCGGAGGGAAGGCGGCAACCATAGCCTCTTATTGTGTAAGTCACGTTCCTGCTAAGCATAACATTTGTTGGGGAGATGATCAAGGAAGCATTTATTGAGGCTGCAGACTCGCTGTTTGGGGATTTTAAGAATAGGACTGAAATTATGGCTGCCATCAATGACATTCAGTTGTCCAGAAATACGGTGACAAGAAGCTGTGAGGGAATAGCGGAGAACCTTGAGGATCATCTGAAGAAGGATATTTACAACAGCCAGTGTTATTCCCTCCAATTTGACGAGTCCAAAGATATTGTGGATGTGGCACAGTTATGCATTTTCATCTGAATGGTATTTGACAACATGAGTACAAAGGAGGAACTACTCGCCATTTTGCCACTGAAAGGACATACAAGGGGTGAAGATATTTTTCAAGCTTTTTTGGAGGTTGTTAACAAATTCCAACTGCCCTTTGGTAAGCGTGTCTCCATGACTTCCGATGGGGCACCCGCTATGGTAGGCCGCATTAGTGGGTTCGTTGCATTGTGCAAACAGGATGATACTTTCCCAGACTTTCTTAGTTATCACAGCGTAATTCATCAGCGAACTTTGTGCGGGAAGATGTTAAACATCAAAGAGGTGATGGATGTTGCGATGAAGGCTGTGTGTTCTATTCGAGGAAGAAGCCTACAGCGGAGGTCATTTCACACTCACTTAGAAGAGACTGAAGCAGAGCACACAGGCCTGCTGCTGCACACGGATGTGAGGTAGCTGAGCCAATGTACATTTTTAAGGAGATCCAGTGAGTTGTTGCCTGAAATCAAGGAGTTTCTCAAGGTCTCCAAACATGCAGAATATGCACAGCTAGAGGACACACGGTGGCTCCTAGATTTATCTTTTTTCACTCACCTAACTTACATGTTTAATGAAGTGAATGTAGAGCTGCAAGGAAAAGACAAACGTAATCGTGTGAACTGTGACACTGTGAGAACTGTGAACACTTTTAACACTGTGAACTGTGAACACTTTTAACACTGTGATCTGTGAACACTGTGAACACTTTTAACACTGTGATCTGTGAACACTGTGAACACTTTTAACACTGTGAACTGTGAACACTGTGAACACTGTGAACACTGTGAACTGTGAACACTGTGAACACTGTGAACACTTTTAACACTGTGATCTGTGAACACTGTGAACACTTTTAACACTGTGATCTGTGAACACTGTGAACACTTTTAACACTGTGAACTGTGAACACTGTGAACACTGTGAACACTGTGAACTGTGAACACTGTGAACACTGTGAACACTTTTAACACTGTGATCTGTGAACACTGTGAACACTTTTAACACTGTGATCTGTGAACACTGTGAACACTTTTAACACTGTGATCTGTGAACACTGTGAACACTTTTAACACTGTGAACTGTGAACACTGTGAACACTGTGAACACTGTGAACACTGTGAACTGTGAACACTGTGAACACTGTGAACACTGTGAACTGTGAACACTGTGAACACTTTTAACACTGTGAACTGTGAACACTGTGAACACTGTGAACTGTGAACACTGTGAACACTTTTAACACTGTGAACTGTGAACACTGTGAACACTTTTAAATGCGAACTACAACTGCTCACAAGAAAGCTGCAACGTAAGGACCTGCACTTCTTTCAACACATGTATTCAGACCCTGAACGTCAGGGCAAGGACACAGCACAGTTTGACAGTGGACGTTACATGGAGCAAGTCCAGAATATCTCATCTGAGTTCGACAGTCGATTCACTGACTGCATCACTTGAGCCTATTGCCACTTATATCTGTTTTCAGTGGCAGTGACATAAATGTGGAAGTCATTGCCTCCAAAATGGGATCACTTTTTCAGTTGGACACAACTATAGCAGAAACTGAAATTCTCACCCTTCAAAATGATACTCAGCTGAAATCCAGGGCAACCACTGAGATGAAGGTTGAGTTCAGGGAGCTACTGCTAGAGGGGAAGTATCCCAACATAACAAGATGTGCTCTCAACTTCTCAGCCCTTTGTGGATCAACCTTCCTCTGTGAGTCTGCATTTTCTCACATGAAGATAATAAAGTCCAAGCACAGATCGACTGTGACTGATGACCACCTTGTGTCCTGCATGAGAGCTGCAACAAGCTGCTACAGACCTGACTATGAGAAGCTACTTGCCAATATCCAATACCAAAAGTCACAATAAGGTTGGAAATGAAATTATTTGCACTTATTTGTGTAAAACATGTTATTGGTCCAGGATAAATGTTGGTGTCAGATAGGAGCAGCAGGTCCATACAGTTTGTTGGTTTAGAGACCGGTACATCTCATCAGGCTGGCAAATTAAAAAGTAGATCTGATGTCAAAGGTCATGCTCACCTGGTCTAGGAGACTACATGGCTACATGGCTACATGGCTTATCTTTGGTGCTGTCTACTGCTGTTTAGTGTGTGTGCATGCGTGTGTGTGTGTGTGTGTGTGTGTGTGTGTGTGTGTGTGTGTGTGTGTGTGTGTGTGTGTGAGAGACTCAGTTACTCTTGTCTCTAATCCAAGGTGATTACATGTCCTGTATAATCAAGCCGCGTCAGATTTGTGTGTGTGTGTTAATTTGTGTGTGTTAATGTGTGTGTCATAGTTTAAGGTGTGTGTGTAAGTGGTCAGGACAGGAAGCGTGTGTCCTGTATCTAGTCTAATATCACTCTCATGTAATGTCCAATCCTGTCCAGCCATACTGAGGGGTCATTACTGTGTGTGTGTGTGTGTGTGTGTGTGTTTGCATGTGTGTGTGTGTGTACGCACGTTGCGTGTGTGTGTGTGTATGCGTTCTGTTTGTGTGTGTGTGTGTGTGTGTGTGTGTGTGTGTGTGTGTGTGTGTGTGTGTGTGTGTGTGTGTGTGTGTGTGTGCGTGCGTGTGTGTGTGTTCAACAGATTAGGAGATTAACGATCGGAGGGTTCACACTATAGCCCTTAAATTACACACACACACACACACACACACACACACACACACACACACACACACACACTATATATATTAACCCATTATAATCACACTATATACAAAACCCATTATAATCACTCAATATATAAAACCCATTGTAATCTTACTGTATATAAACCCCTTGTAATCACACTATATATAAAACCCATTGTAATCACACTATATATTAAACCCATTGTAATCACACTATATATTAAACCCATTGTAATCACACTATATATAAAACCCATTGTAATCACACTATACATAAAACCCATTGTAATCACACTATATATAAAACCCATTGTAATCACACTATATATAAAACCCATTGTAATCACACTATATATAAAACCCATTGTAATCACACTATATATTAAACCCATTGTAATCACACTATATATAAAACCCATTGCAATCACACTATATATTAAACCCATTGTAATCACACTATATATAAAACCCATTGTAATCACTATATATTAAACCCATTGTAATCACACTATATATAAAACCCATTGTAATCACACTATATATTAAACCCATTGTAATCACACTATATATAAAACCCATTGCAATCACACTATATATTAAACCCATTGCAATCACACTATATATTAAACCCATTGTAATCACACTATATATAAAACCCATTGTAATCACACTATATATAAAACCCATTGTAATCACACTATATATTAAACCCATTGTAATCACACTATATTAAACCCATTGTAATCACACTATATATTAAACCCATTGTAATCACACTATATATTAAACCCATTGTAATCACACTATAATAAAACCCATTGTAATCACACTATATATAAAACCCATTGTAATCACTATATATTAAACCCATTGTAATATATTAAACCCATTGTAATCACACTATATATAAAACCCATTGTAATCACACTATATATTAAACCCATTGTAATCACACTATATATTAAACCCATTGTAATCACACTATATATAAAACCCATTGTAATCACACTATATATAAAACCCATTGTAATCACACTATATATTAAACCCATTGTAATCACGCTATATATTAAACCCATTGTAATCACACTATACATAAAACCCATTGTAATCACACTATACATAAAACCCATTGTAATCACACTATATATTAAACCCATTGTAATCACACTATATATTAAACCCATTTTGTTCAGAACGGACGACCAGTCTTTTTGCACAAGAATGTTTAAAAAACAAACGTCTGGGTCATGTCTGGGTCACATGTCTGGGTCACATGTCTGTGACTAACAGGACTTTTGTCCGGTCTTTGTCTTCTGATGGAAGAATGAAATTGTATGAATTTACTTATCAAAATAACGTTTTAATGAAAATATTTGAATATGTTGGTAACAGTTTTACGAAAGCAATAAGGCAGTTGAGGCAGGAACAACAGCATTTACCTGTGACTGTATTCCTTATACATCACTTCCTCATGGAAACCAATCAAATGAACAACAGCATTTACCTGTGACTGTATTCATTATACATCACTGCCTCATGGAAACCAATCAAATGAACAATGCATTTAGCGTGGCTGGATTACCGACTGGGCACACAGGGCACATGCCCAGGGGCCCCATAACACAAAATGAGCCATGGCAAATGTGTAGAATTGCTGAAAAAAAGTGCTTGTTGCTAATAGCACACCTGCCTGATAATTTGGTAAAAATACGTGCTTTTTGCTAATGGGGCTCATTTCATTTGCCTGATAATTTGTTTATATATTTGTAGCTGGGTGCCAGAATAGCGCTAGCTGGTTTAAAATAGCTGGTTTATTTTTTATGTAGCTGGTTTATATATTTGTAGCTGGTTTATATATATGTAGCTGGTTTATATATATGTAGCTGGTTTATATATATGTAGCTGGTTTATATATATGTAGCTGGTTTATATATTTGTAGCTGGTTTATATATATGTAGCTGGTTTATATATATGTAGCTGGTTTATATATTTGTAGCTGGTTTATATATTTGTAGCTGGTTTATATATTTGTAGCTGGTTTATATATTTGTAGCTGGTTTATATATATGTAGCTGGTATCATCATCATTAGATTTTCATTCATTTTGAAGTAGAATGTATTTTTTTTTAAGTTACCGTAAATGATCCTCTCACAGTCTCCCGCGACCTTTGCCACCGCTGCAGAATTCTTATAGGGGAAACACTGCGACCACTATCTAGACCTCTATCCCCATCTCCCCCGGTTTCTCTCTCTTTCACCATCTTTCTCTCTGTTTGGTTGTCCCCTCTTTCTCTCTCCCCATCATTTAATCCAAATTTGAGAGGCTGTTCAAATCAGGTTGGAAGGCACTATAAGTGATTTTAATGTAATGAATTTGGGTATTTATATTGACCTTATAAAGTGGGATTTAAAATTCAAAATCCGCTCTCTCCCCCTCATCCTTCTCCCCTCATCCTTCTCCCCCTCATCCTTCTCCCTCTCTTCTCTCCCCCTCATCCTTCTCCCTCCTCTCTCCTTCTCTCCCCTCATCCTTCTCCCCCTCATCTCTCTCTCCTCTCTCTTCTCTCCTCTCTCACTCCTTCTCTCTCTCCCCTCTCCATCCTTCTCCCTCTCTTTCTCTTTCCCTCTCTTCTCTCTCTTTCTCTCTTCTCCCTCTCTCTCTCCCCCTCATCCTTCTCCTCTCTCTCTTTCTCTTTCCCTCTCTTCTCTCCCCTCTCTCTCTCCCTCTCTTCTCCCTCTCTTTCCCTCTTTCCCTCTCTTCTCTCCCCCCTCTCTCTCTCCCCTCATCCTTCTCCCTCTCTTTTCTCCTCCCTCTCTCTCTCCCCTCTCTCTCTCTCCCCCTCATCCTTCTCCCTCTCTTTCTCTTTCCCTCTCTTCTCTCCCCCTCTCTCTCTCTCCCCCTCATCCTTCTCCTCTCTTTCTCTTTCCCTCTCTTCTCTCCCCTCTCTCTCTCCCTCATCCTTCTCCCTCTCTTTCTCTTTCCCCTCTCTCTCCGTCTCTCTCTCTCTCTCCGTCTCTCTCTCTCTCTCTCTCTCCCCTCATCCTTCTCTCTTTCTCTCCCCCTTCTTCTCTCCCCTCTCTCCTTCTCCCCTCTCTTTCTCTCCCTCTCTTCTCTCCCCTCTCTCTCTCCCCTCATCCTTCTCCCTCTCTTTCTCTCTTTCCCTCTCTTCTCTCTCTCTCTCCCCTCATCCTTCTCCCCTCTTTCTCTTTCCCTCTCTTCTCTCCCCCTCTCTCTCTCTCCCCCTCATCCTTCTCCCTCTCTTTCTCTTTCCCTCTCTTCTCTCCCCTCTCTCTCTCCCCCTCTCTCTCTCTCTCCCCCTCATCCTTCTCCCTCTCTTTCTCTTTCCCTCTTCTCTCTCTCTCCCCCTCTCTCTCCTTTCTCTCTCTCTCTCCCCCTCATCCTTCTCCCTCTCTTTCTCTTTCCCTCTCTTCTCTCCCCCTCTCTCTCCGTCTCTCTCTCTCTCCCCCTCATCCTTCTCCCTCTCTTTCTCTTTCCCTCTCTTCTCTCCCCCTCTCTCTCCATCTCTCTCTCTCCTTTCCCCTCTCACTGTCTCTCTCCCTCTCCCACCCTCGCTCTTCCTCTCTTTCTTTCCCTTTGTCTCACCTCTCCTCCATGTCTCTGTTAAGCCAGTATTAGGAGTGTGTACTGTAGTACTCAGAGTAAATGTGAGTAGACAACCCTGTTCAGAAAGACAGTGTGTATTGATCCTGGTTTACCCCTCCTACATTTACATTTACATTTAAGTCATTTAGCAGACGCTCTTATCCAGAGCGACTTACAAATTGGTGCGTTCACCTTAAGACATCCAGTGGAACAGCCACTTTACAATAGTGCATCTAAATCTTTTAAGGGGGTGAGAAGGATTACTTTATCCTATCCTAGGTATTCCTGAAAGAGGTGGGGTTTCAGGTGTCTCCGGAAGGTGGTGATTGACTCCGCTGTCCTGGCGTCGTGAGGGAGTTTGTTCCACCATTGGGGGGCCAGAGCAGCGAACAGTTTTGACTGGGCTGCGCGGGAACTGTACTTCCTCAGTGGTAGGGAGGCGAGCAGGCCAGAGGTGGATGAACGCAGTGCCCTTGTTTGGGTGTAGGGCCTGATCAGAGCCTGGAGGTACTGAGGTGCCGTTCCCCTCACAGCTCCGTAGGCAAGCACCATGGTCTTGTAGCGGATGCGAGCTTCAACTGGAAGCCAGTGGAGAGAGCGGAGGAGCGGGGTGACGTGAGAGAACTTGGGAAGGTTGAACACCAGACGGGCTGCGGCGTTCTGGATGAGTTGTCCTATACTCCCTTGTCTCCTGTCCTGTCCCAGTTCTCTATTGACCAGGGTTGACTGATCTCCTGATTGTTAGTCAGGCTTAATTCCAGACCCATGTCAGTGTGTCTTTCAAACCTCTCACTGTGTACTCCATATTGGTGCTGCATTCCAAATAGATTAGACACAGGGCAGTCACACTCTCCCTCCTCTCTCTCTAGCCCTCTATCTCGGTCCTTCTCTCTCTCTACCCCTCTCCCTCTCTTTCTCACTCTTTCTCGCTCTTGCTCTGTCTCTCTCTCTCTCTCTCTCTGTCTCACTCTTTCTCGCTCTTGCTCTGTCTCTCTCTCTGATCTGCTTTGCACTCAATGAAATCCTGGACAGCCTCAGCGCTTGTGATTGAAGGGTACTTTGTCTGGATTGAGGGATTGTAAAGACACACACACACTCACACTCTGTGAGGTTATGTTGAGGTCAGTTTAACATAGTCTGTCTGCCCTAAGCCTCACTGAGTCTAAGTCTAAAGCAACAGGATGACAGAGAGACTAGCTGCTAGGAAGAGACTTCTAGCTCCAAGGCCTGTTCAGCACTTCTCTCCCCTGGATTTATGCTCTGCCTCTCGGCCATGGTTACTGTGTGTGTGTGTGTGTGTGTGTGTGTGTGTGTGTGTGTGTGTGTGTGTGTGTGTGTGTGTGTGTGTGTGTGTGTGTGTGTGTGTGTGTGTGTGTGTGTGTGTGTGTGTGTGTGTGTGTGTGTGTGTGTGTGTGTAGAGAGAGAGAGAAACTTGTGTCTTCTGTGTCAACATGACCATCAAGGGGAAAACAGCCAGCTAGAAGCAGGCCACTGGGGTTGGGGTTTCAGAGATGACGACAAGTGTGGTGTTTCATTCCTGTTGTCTCTCTCTGGGTTCCGCCTTCCAGCTCTTCTGCTTTCAGTGACACGATTCCATATGTGTTCTTTCACAGTTTTGATGTCTTCACTATTATTCTACAATGTAGAAAATAGTAAAATAAAGAAAAACCTTGGAATGAGTTTGCCACAATTGCGGTGGCGGCAATAATTTCACCTTGGCGCAGTTACACAGCTAAATGAATGCAGAAACACTGAAGAGACGAAGAGAGGGAGTGGGAGAGAGGAAGAGAGTGAGTGGGAGAGAGGAAGAGAGTGAGTGGGAGAGAGGAAGAGATGGAGTGGGAGAGAGGAAGAGATGGAGTGGGAGAGAGGAAGAGATGGCGTGGGAGAGAGGAAGAGATGGAGTGGGAGAGAGGAAGAGAGTGAGTGGGAGAGAGGAAGAGATGGAGTGGGAGAGAGGAAGAGGGAGTGGGAGAGAGGAAGTGAGTGAGAGAGGAAGAAAGGGAGAGAGGAAGAGGGAGTGGGAGAGAGGAAGAGAGTGAGTGGGAGAGAGGAAGAGATGGAGTGGGAGAGAGGAAGAGAGTGAGTGGAAGAGAGGAAGAGAAGTGAGTGGAGAGAGAGGAAGAGATGGAGTGGGAGAGAGGAAGAGGAAGTGGGAGAGAGGAAGTGAGTGGGAGAGAGGAAGAAAGGAGAGAGAGTGGAGGGAGAGGAAGAGGGAGTGGGAGAGAGGAAGAGAGAGGAAGAGAGTGAGTGGGAGAGAGGAAGAGATGGAGTGGGAGAGATGGAGTGGGAAGAGAGATGGAGTGGGAGAGAGGAAGAGAGGGAGTGGGAGAGAGGAAGAGATGGAGTGGGAGAGGAAGAGAGGAGTGGGAGAGAGGAAGAGATGGAGTGGGAGAGAGGAAGAGATGGAGTGGGAGAGAGGAAGAGATGGAGTGGGAGAGAGGAAGAGATGGAGTGGGAGAGAGGAAGAGATGGAGTGGGAGAGAGGAAGAAGATGGATAGAGAGGGGAGAGGAAGAGGAAGAGATGGAGTGGGAGAGAGGAAGAGGGAGTGGGAGAGAGGAAGTGAGTGAGAGAGGAAGAGATGGAGTGGGAGAGAGGAAGAGATGGAGTGGGAGAGAGGAAGAGATGGAGTGGGAGAAGAGGAAGAGAGATGGAGTGGGAGAGAGGAAGAGATGGAGTGGGAGAGAGGAAGAGATGGAGTGGGAGAGAGGAAGAGATGGAGTGGGAGATGGAGTGGGAAGAAGAGAGTGGAGTGGGAGAGAGGAAGAGATGGAGAGGGGAGAGAGAGTGGGAGGAAGAGGGAGTGGGGAGAGGAAGTGAGTGAGAGAGGAAGAGATGGAGTGGGAGAGAGGAAGTGAGTGAGAGAGGAAGAGATGGAGTGGGAGAGAGGAAGAGATGGAGTGGGAGAGAGGAAGAGAGTGAGTGGGAGAGAGGAAGAGAGTGAGTTGGAAAGAGGAAGAGAGTGAGTGGGAGAGAGGAAGAGATGGAGTGGGAGAGAGGAAGAGATGGAGTGGGAGAGAGGAAGAGATGGGGTGGGAGAGAGGAAGAGATGGAGTGGGAGAGAGGAAGAGATAGAGTGGGAGAGAGGAAGAGATGGAGTGGGAGAGAGGAAGAGATGGAGTGGGAGAGAGGAAGAGATGGAGTGGGAGAGAGGAAGAGGGAGTGGGAGAGAGGAAGTGAGTGAGAGAGGAAGAAGGGGAGAGAGGAAGAGGGAGTGGGAGAGAGGAAGAGATGGAGTGGGAGAGAGTAAGAGATGGAGTGGGAGAGAGGAAGAGATGGAGAGAGGGAGATGGAGTAAGAGATGGAGTGGGAGAGAGGAAGAGATGGAGTGGGAGAGAGAGTGGGAAGAGGGTGAGTGGGAGAGAGGAAGAGGGAGTGGGAGAGAGGGAGAGAGGAAGTGAGTGAGAGGGAGAGAAGAAGTGAGTGAGAGAGGAAGAAAGGGAGAGAGGAAGAGGGAGCGTGAGAGAGGAAGAGAGGGAGTGGAAGAGAGGGAGTGGGAGAGAGGAAGAGGGAGTGGGAGAGAGGGAGAGAGGAAGTGAGTGAGAGGGAGAGAGGAAGTGAGTGAGAGAGGAAGAAAGGGAGAGAGGAAGAGGGAGTGTGAGAGAGGAAGAGAGGGAGTGTGAGAGAGGAAGAGAGGGAGTGGGAGAGAATAAGAGAGGGAGTGGGAGAGAGGAAGAGGGAGTGGGAGAGAGGGAGAGAGGAAGTGAGTGAGAGAGGAAGAAAGGGAGTGGGACAGAGAAAGAGAAAGAGTGGGACAGGAAGAGAGAGTGGGAGAGAGGAAGAGAGGGAGTGGGAGAGAGGAAGAGGGAGTGAGACAGAGGAAGAGAGAGAGTGGGACAGAGGAAGAGAGAGAGTGGGACAGAGGAAGAGAGGGAGTGGGAGAGAGGAAGAGGGAGTGGGACAGAGGAAGAGAGAGAGTGGGACAGAGGAAGAGAGAGTGGGACAGAGGAAGAGAGGGAGTGGGAGAGAGGAAGAAGGAGTGGGAGAGAGGAAGAGATAGAGTGGGAGAGAGGAAGAGATGGAGTGGGAGAGAGGAAGAGGGAGTGGGACAGAGGAAGAGAGAGAGTGGGACAGAGGAAGAGAGAGTGGGACAGAGGAAGAGAGGGAGTGGGAGAGAGGAAGAGGGAGTGGGACAGAGGAAGAGAGAGAGTGGGACAGAGGAAGAGAGGGAGTGGGAGAGAGGAAGAGGGAGTGGGACAGAGGATGAGAGAGAGTGGGAGACGTAGAGAGGGGGTGGGACAGAGGGAGTGGGAGGAATGTTGATTGGGTCAAATACAGGCAGTCTTATCTATCAGGGATAAGTATTCTCTTTCTAAGATCAGGTTGACGTTTCTCTTTTAGAGAGGTATTGTGTAATATCATCCCTGTTTCACAGTGTATTTCTAGTGTAATACAGAGCTGGAGGCTTCAGCTCATTTAGGAGACTGACAGCATTTGAGGGGAAACCAGGGACCTCCAACATCATCATCATATAAATTACAATTTTAATCAGCCTGAAACTCCCTCCCAGCACCAGGCTGACAGACACACACACACACACACACACACACACACACACACACTACACACACACTACACACAAACGCAGCCGCACAGTGAACCTGGCAGAGCGTGACTACGCCAGAGATAAAGAAAGTGATAGAGTGTGAGAGAGAGAGAAGCAGGATGGGAGAGAGAGAGAGAGAGAGAGAGAGAGAGAAAGGGGAGAGATATGGGGAGAGTGCGTGACAGAAAGAGAGAGATTGGGAAAGTGTTTGAGCTATAGTAGCTGGTAGTCTAGAGCCTTGTGTGGCTTATGCTTTGTCTGAATATGAAATGAATTGAGTGCTGCTCAGACAGATCTTTATTAATCCCAGTGGTTCCTGTTCATTCATACAGTAGGCCTCTATAGAAGACTGGGATGCACACTGAGACAGGTTTTATCCCAATCAGAATATTATTATTATTATTTATTTGGCATTTTATTGGAATCCTCATTAGCTGACGCCATGGCAACAGCTGGTCTTACTGGGGTCCGACACACAACCAAAAAGACATTACAGAGAAACTACTTTACAATTGACATACATTTAAAAACATCAACATGGACATTACAACTAGGTCGGATAGGGGAGAGGTGTTGTGAAGTGCTGTTTGATTGTTATTTTGAAGCAAACTTTCTTGTTTTCTTAAGTCATTTGAGATGGAAGGGAGTTCCATTCGATCATGGCTCTATATAATACTGTGCGTTGCCTTGAATTCGTTCTGGAATTGGAGACTGTAACGCGACCCCCAGTGTCATGTCTGGTGGGATATGATAGAGACCCCCAGTGTCATGTCTGGATATGGTGGGATGGAGACCCCCAGTGTCATGTCTGGTGGGATATGATAGAGACTCCCAGTGACATGTCTGGTGGGATATGATGGAGACCCCTGGTGTCATGTCTGGTGGGATATGATGGAGACCCCCAGTGTCATGTCTGGTGGGATATGATAGAGACCCCCAGTGTCATGTCTGGTGGGATATGATAGAGACTCCCAGTGACATGTCTGGTGGGATATGATGGAGACCCCTGGTGTCATGTCTGGTGGGATATGATGGAGACCCCCAGTGTCATGTCTGGTGGGATATGATAGAGACCCCTGGTGTCATGTCTGGGTGGGATGACAATGATAGAGACCCCCAGTGACATGTCTGGTGGGATATGATGGAGACCCCAGTGTAGTGACATGTCTGGTGGGATATGATGGAGGGTCTGGTGGGATATGATGGAGACCCCTGGTGTCATGTCTGGTGGGGATATGATGGAGACCCCTGGTGTCATGTCTGGTGGGATATGATGGAGACCCCCAGTGTCATGTCTGGTGGGATATGATAGAGACCCCAGTGTCATGTCTGGTGGGATATGATAGAGACCCCAGTGTCATGTCTGGTGGGATATGATCGAGACCCCCAGTGTCATGTCTGGTGGGATATGATGGAGACCCCTGGTGTCATGTCTGGTGGGATATGATGGAGACCCCTGGTGACATGTCCGGTGGGTTATGATGGAGACTCCTGGTGACATGTCTGGTGGGATATGATGGAGACCCCCAGTGTCATGTCTGGTGGGATATGATGGAGACCCCTGGTGTCATGTCTGGTGGGATATGATGGAGACTCCTGGTGACATGTCTGTTGGGGTATGATGGAGACCCCTGGTGACATGTCTGGTGGGATATGATGGAGACCCCCAGTGTAGTGACATGTCTGGTGGGATATGTGACCTTCAGTAGTGACATGTCTGGTGGGATATGATGGAGACCTTCAGTGTCATGTCTGGTGGGATATGATGGAGACCCCCAGTGACATGTCTGGTGGGATATGATGGAGACCCCTGGTGTCATGTCTGGTGGGATATGATGGAGACCCCTGGTGTCATGTCTGGTGGGATATGATAGAGACCCCCAGTGTCATGTCTGGTGGGATATGATGGAGACCCCTGGTGTCATGTCTGGTGGGATATGATGGAGACTCCTGGTGACATGTCTGTTGGGGTATGATGGAGACCCCTGGTGACATGTCTGGTGGGATATGATGGAGACCCCCAGTGTAGTGACATGTCTGGTGGGATATGATGGAGACCTTCAGTGTCATGTCTGGTGGGATATGATGGAGACCCCTGGTGTCATGTCTGGTGGGATATGATGGAGACCCCTGGTGTCATGTCTGGTGGGATATGATGGAGACCCCTGGTGTCATGTCTGGTGGGATATGATGGAGACCCCCAGTGTCATTTCTGGTGGGATATGATGGAGACCCCCAGTGTCATGTCTGGTGGGATATGATGGAGACCCCTGGTGACATGTCTGGTGGGTTATGATGGAGACCCCCAGTGTAGTGTCATGTCTGGTGGGATATGATGGAGACCCCTGGTGTCATGTCTGGTGGGATATGATGGAGACCCCCCTGGTGGGATATGTCAGTGTCATTTCTGGGGATGGGATCATGGGATGGAGACCCCCAGTGTCATGTCTGGTGGGATATGATGGAGACCCCAGTGTAGTGTCATGTCTGGTAAGATATGATGGAGACTACCAGTGACATGTCTGGTGGGGATATGATGGGATATGATCCCTGGTGACATGTCTGGTGGGTTATGATGGAGACCCCTGGTGTCATGTCTGGTGGGATATGATGGAGAACCCCAGTGTCATTTCTGGTGGGATATGATGGAGACCCCCAGTGTCATGTCTGGTGGGATATGATGGAGACCCCTGGTGACATGTCTGGTGGGTTATGATGGAGACCCCTGGTGTCATGTCTGGTGGGTTATGATGGAGACCCCCAGTGTAGTGTCATGTCTGGTGGGTTATGATGGAGACCCCCAGTGTAGTGACATGTCTGGTGGGATATGATGGAGACCCCCAGTGTCATGTCTGGTGGGTTATGATGGAGACCCCCAGTGTCATGTCTGGTGGGATATGATGGAGACCCCCAGTGTCATGTCTGGTGGGATATGATGGAGACCCCTGGTGACATGTCTGGTGGGATATGATGGAGACCCCTAGTGACATGTCTGGTGGGATATGATGGAGACCCCCAGTGTCATGTCTGGTGGGATATGATGGTGACCCCTGGTGACATGTCTGGTGGGATATGATGGAGACCCCTGGTGACATGTCCGGTGGGTTATGATGGAGACCTCTGGTGACATGTCTGGTGGGATATGATGGAGACCCCTGGTGTCATGTCTGGTGGGTTATGATGGAGACCCCTGGTGTCATGTCTGGTGGGTTATGATGACCCCTGGTGTCATGTCTGGTGGGTTATGATGGAGACCCCTGGTGTCATGTCTGGTGGGATATGATGGAGACCCCTGGTGTCATGTCTGGTGGGATATGATGGATATGATGGTGACCCCTGGTGACATGTCTGGTGGGATATGATGGAGACCCCTGGTGACATGTCCGGTGGGTTATGATGGAGACCTCTGGTGACATGTCTGGTGGGATATGATGGAGACCCCTGGTGTCATGTCTGGTGGGTTATGATGGAGACCCCTGGTGTCATGTCTGGTGGGTTATGATGGAGACCCCTGGTGTCATGTCTGGTGGGTTATGATGGAGACCCCTGGTGTCATGTCTGGTGGGTTATGATGGAGACCCCTGGTGTCATGTCTGGTGGGATATGATGGAGACCCCCAGTGTCATGTCTGGTGGGTTATGATGGAGACCCCTGGTGTCATGTCTGGTGGGTTATGATGGAGACCCCTGGTGTCATGTCTGGTGGGTTATGATGGAGACCCCTGGTGACATGTCTGGTGGGATATGATGGAGACCCCCAGTGACATGTCTGGTGGGATATGATGGAGACCCCTGGTGACATGTCTGGTGGGATATGATGGAGACCCCTGGTGACATGTCTGGTGGGATATGATGGAGACCCCCAGTGTCATGTCTGGTGGGATATGATAGAGACCCCCAGTGTCATGTCTGGTGGGATATGATGGAGACCCCAGTGTCATGTCTGGTGGGATATGATGGAGACCCCCAGTGTCATGTCTGGTGGGATATGATGGAGACCCCAGTGTAGTGTCATGTCTGGTGGGATATGATGGAGACCCCAGTGTAGTGTCATGTCTGGTGGGATATGATGGAGACCCCAGTGTCATGTCTGGTGGGATATGATAGAGACCCCCAGTGTCATGTCTGGTGGGATATGATGGAGACCCCAGTGTAGTGTCATGTCTGGTAAGATATGATGGAGACTCCCAGTGACATGTCTGGTGGGATATGATGGAGACCCCTGGTGTCAGGTCTGGTGGGATATGATGGAGACCCCCAGTGTCATGTCTGGTGGGTTATGATGGAGACCCCTGGTGACATGTCTGGTGGGATATGATGGAGACCCCTGGTGTCATGTCTGGTGGGATATGATGGAGACCCCCAGTGTTATGTCTGGTGGGATATGATGGAGACCCCTGGTGTCAGGTCTGGTGGGATATGATGGAGACCCCTGGTGTCAGGTCTGGTGGGATATGATGGAGATCCCTGGTGTCAGGTCTGGTGGGATATGATGGAGACCCCTGGTGACATGTCTGGTGGGATATGATGGAGACCCCTGGTGTCATGTCTGGTGGGATATGATGGAGACCCCCAGTGTCATGTCTGGTGGGATATGATGGAGACCCCTGGTGTCATGTCTGGTGGGATATGATGGAGACCCCTGGTGTCAGGTCTGGTGGGATATGATGGAGACCCCCAGTGTCATGTCTGGTGGGTTATGATGGAGACCCCTGGTGACATGTCTGGTGGGATATGATGGAGACCCCCAGTGTCATGTCTGGTGGGATATGATGGAGACCCCTGGTGACATTTCTGGTGGGATATGATGGAGACCCCCAGTGTCATGTCTGGTGGGATATGATGGAGACCCCTGGTGTCATGTCTGGTGGGATATGATGGAGACCCCCAGTGTCATGTCTGGTGGGATATGATGGAGACCCCTGGTGTCATGTCTGGTGGGATATGATGGAGACCCCCAGTGTAGTGTCATGTCTGGTGGGATATGATGGAGACCCCCAGTGTAGTGTCATGTCTGGTGGGATATGATGGAGACCCCCAGTGTAGTGTCATGTCCGGTGGGATATGATAGAGACCCCTGGTGACATGTCTGGTGGGATATGATGGAGACCCCTGGTGTCATGTCTGGTGGGATATGATGGAGACCCCCAGTGACATGTCTGGTGGGATATGATGGAGACCCCTGGTGTCATGTCTGGTGGGATATGATGGAGACCCCCAGTGTCATTTCTGGTTTGATATGATGGAGACTTAAAGAATTAAAATAATTACTGGCCTGAATGAAAAGAATACTGGCCTGAATGAAAAGAATACTGGCCTGAATGAAAAGAATACTGGCCTGAATGAAAAGAATACTGGCCCGAATGAAAAGAATACTGGCCTGAATGAAAAGAATACTGGCCTGAATGAAAAGAATACTGGCCTGAATGAAAAGAATATTGGCCTGAATGAAAAGAATACTGGCCTGAATGGAAAGAATACTGGCCTGAATGAAAAGAATACTGGCCTGAATGGAAAGAATACTGGCCTGAATGAAAAGAATACTGGCCTGAATGAAAAGAATACTGGCCTGAATGAAAAGAATACTGGCCTGAATGGAAAGAATACTGGCCTGAATGAAAAGAATACTGGCCTGAATGAAAAGAATACTGGCCTGAATGAAAAGAATACTAACCTGAATGAAAAGAATACTGGCCTGAATGAAAAGAATACTGGCCCGAATGAAAAGAATACTGGCCTGAATGAAAAGAATACTGGCCTGAATTAAAATAATACTGGCCTGAATGAAAAGAATACTGGCCTGAATGAAATGAATACTGGCCTGGGAAAGCGGATGATTCGTGCATCATTTAAATTTTATGTTTAATTTGCGGGCTGAACAAGTAGTCTATAGCCTATAGGGACATACCCTCCATACACAAATAGTACAATTTGATCTTGGCAGTATCATATTGATATGGATTGTTTGGAGGGAAGATTAAAACCTTTGCTCAATCTCAAAATGAATGTTATTGTTAGCGATTTACAGCATTCACTCTACAGTTGTAAGGCCCTATAACATGTGTTTTGTCTTTAGTTAAATTCAGTTTTCCTGGAAAAAAAAAACATTTTCTAAATCCATAACAATTCTTAAACCACATCAGGAGACCACTTTTGAGGTCTGAAAACAATCTATAAAAAGAAAATGGAGGGTGTAGTTTCCCTTTAATTCAATTGCACGCCTAGAAAGAGACCGCTGTGTTTGGCTGGTGGTGTTTTTGTACAGTGTAGGTTACATATGGTGGCAGAGTTGACTAAATAAATGCCCTATAATTGATCCAAATCGTCATGATATCATTCTGCCAGGTGGGCCTAGTTTGCAGTCAACATTTACAGTACCAGTCAAAAGTTTGGACTCATCGACTCATTCAAGTTTTTCTTTATTTTTACTATTTTCTACATTGTAGAGTAATAGTGAAGACATCAAAACTATGAAATAACACATATGGAATCACAAAGCAACCAAAACAGTTTTAAACAAATCCAAATATATTTCAGATTCTAGATTGTTGGAAGTAGACATCCTTTGTCTTGATGACAGCTTTGCACACTCTTGGCATTCTCTTAATCAGATTCACCTGAAATGCATTTCCAACAGTCTTGAAGGAGTTCCCACATATGCTGAGCACTTGTTAGCTGCGTTTCCTTCACTCTGCGGCTAACGTGTCCCAAACCATCTCAATTGGGTTGAGGTCAGGTGATTTGGAGGCCAGGTCATCTGATACAGCACTCCATCACTCTCCTTCTTGGTCAAATAGCCCTTACACAGCCTGGAGGTGTGTTGGGTCATTGTCCTGTTGAAAAATAAATGACAGTCCCACTAAGCGCAAACCAGATGGGATGGTGTATCACTGCAGAATACTGTGGTAGCCATGCTGGTTAAGTGTGCCTTGAATTCATAATAAATTACAGACAGCGTCATCAGCAAAGCACCCCCACACCATCACACCTCCTCCTCCATGCTTCACGGTGGGAACCACACATGCCGAGATCACCTGTTCAACTACTCTGCGTCTCACAAAGACACAGTGGTTGGAAACAACAATCTCAAATTTGGACCCATCAGACCAAAGGACAGATTTACACTGGTCTATTGTCCAACGCTTGTGTTTCTTGGCCAAAGCAAGTCTCTTCTTATTATTGGTGTCCTTTAGTAATGGTTTCTTTCCAGTAATTCAACCATGAAGGTCTGATTCACCCAGTCTCCTCTGAACATTTGATGGTGAGATGTGTGTGTTACTTGAGCTGTGAAGCATTTATTTGGGCTGCAATTTCTGAGGCTGGTAACTCTAATGAATCCTCTGCAGCAGTGGTAACTCTGGGTCTTCCTTTCCTGTGGCGGTCCTCATGAGAGACAGTTTCATCATAGTGCTTGATGGTTTTTGCAACTGCACTTGAAGAAACGTTCTAAGTTCTTGAAATGTTCCGGATTGACTGACCTTCATGTCTTAATGTAATGATGCTTCTCTTTGCTTATTTGAACTGTTCTTGTCAAAATATGGACTTGGTCTTTTACCAAATTTTCACAACTTCTACCGAAGTCGGTCCCTCTCCTTGTTCG
The DNA here is from genome assembly GCF_034236695.1 of Oncorhynchus nerka. NCBI lineage: Eukaryota > Metazoa > Chordata > Actinopteri > Salmoniformes > Salmonidae > Oncorhynchus > Oncorhynchus nerka. Next base: position 18,627,880 of record NC_088400.1, on the reverse strand, counting down.
CGCGGCGTTCGGCAGTCGACTTCACAGGCTTTCTAGCCATCGCCGATCCACTTTTAATTTCCATTTGTTTTGTCTTTGTTTTCTACACATCTGGTTTCTATACCCCAATTACATGTTCTTTGTTTAACCCTGTTTCCCACATGTTGGTGTGCGTGTTTGTATATCATGTTCAGGTCGTTACTTGTTGGCTGGTATTGTTTGTATATAATGTTCAGGTCGTTACTTGTTGGCTGGTATTGTTTGTATATAATGTTCAGGTCGTTACTTGTTGGCTGGTATTGTTTGCCGGGTTCGTTATTACGCCCGTTATTTACTAGTGACCAGTAATTTCACGCACCTTTAGTATTTGTTTTATCCTGGTGCTGTTCATGGACTAAATGACCTTGTACACTCATCTCTGCTCTCCTGTGCCTGATTCCATGCACCAGTTACCCAGAGCCTGACACAAATAGGGCTATCTTCTGTATATCAACGCTACCTTGTCACAACACAACTGATTGGCTCAAATACATTTAGAAGGAAAGAAATTCCACAAATGTGCCATTTAACAAGGCACATCTGTTAATTGAAATGTATTTCAGGTGACTACCCCATGAAGCTGGTTGAGAGAATGCCAAGAGTGTGCTAACCTGTCATCAAGGCAAAGGGTGGCTGTAAGGGTGGCTGTAAGGGTGGCTGTAAGGGTGGCTGTAAGGGTGGCTGTAAGGGTGGCTGTAAGGGTGGCTGTTGTTATTTCACTGTTGCTCTTTAATTACTTGTTACTTTTATCTCATATTCTTATCTGTATTTTTTTAAACTACATTGTTGGTTAGTCATAAGTAAGCATTTCACTGTAAGGTCTACCTGTTGTATTCTGCGCATGTGACTAATCCAATTTGATTTGAATCTTAAGTATAAAATATGATTCGATTTGTTTCACACTTTTTTGGTTGCTACTTAATTCCATGTGCTCTTTCATAGTTTTGATGTCTTCACTATTATTCTACAATGCAGACAATAGTAAAACTAAAGAAAAACCCTGTAATTAATACCTGTTTCCAAACTTTTTTGACAGGTGCTGTAATTAGGAAGGTTTAAGGGTGTATGTTGGTGGCAGGGAAGTCAGGCGCAGGAGAATCGAACTTGGTATAAACAGAGTTGTTAAATCAGTGCTAAAACTCCAAAACCAAAATACAAAATAATAAAAAGTGGGTACAAAACCCGTCGCGCACCAACACATAATACACATCACATACAATCAAACAATCTCCGACCAGGACATGAGGGGAAACAGAGGGTTAAATACACAACATGTCATTGATGGGATTGGAACCAGGTGTGAAGGAAGACAAGACAAAACCAATGGAAAATGAAAAATGGATCAGTGATGGCTAGAAGGTCGGTGACGTCGACCGCCGAACAAGGAGAGGGACCGACTTCGGCGGAAGTCATGACAGAAGGATTTAGAAACGTTCATTCAGACAGTGCTTGGTGACCGAAATGCGCATCACAAAGATTCAACCAAGATTTCAGACTAAACGTTTTGAATATCTGGTCTGCGTACACATTATCATAACATTGCTGTTTCAATAAATCTTGATATAAAAAAATGAAAACATTGTGAACCAAAAATCCAACGTTACCAGCTACGTTATATCACTGTCACCCTAGCAACCAATTCAAAATATGTGTCGCACTGTCAAGTCAAAGGGTTGCAAATGCGACTGTTATGGTCGCAATCTTGAGCAATGGGTTTATTACTTTTGACCAAGGCCTATAGGCTAACAGAAAAGTACTGCACTATATAGAGGATAGGGTGCCATTTGGGATGAAGTCATAGTTACAATGGGAGGGAATAAGAGCACATTGGCTAAATAAATGTTCTCCTGTTGAGAGGGATGAGGTCGTGGAGCTAAACCCTCTGTTTCAGATGGGATTGCGGCTCAGAGAAAGAGGGATGAGGAGTTAGAGGAAGAGAAGGATCAGGAAAAAGAGGGAGAGAGCGAATGAGAGAGGGACAGAGAGAGAGAGGGATATATTAATAGAGAAAGAAAGATGGAGACAGAGAGATGAAGTGAGAGGATGAGTGCAGTCCAATCCCGAGGAGGGAGGATTTAGCTGTGAGGCTGTAATACGGACTCTGAGCTTCTCACTTTGTCTGTTTTAATCTCCAATCAGGCCTGCTGTTGTCTCAGGACAGAAAGGCTGTGGCACAAACAACATACACACACACAGGCACTGAGACACAAACTGTCAGGAAGACACACATACATATGTCCACACACATGTATGTACACAGACACACAAACATATGTCCACACACATGTATGTACACTGACACACAAACATATGTCCATGAACATGTATGTACACAGACACACAAACATATGTCCACACACATGTATGTACACAGACACATGTCCACGCACATGTATGTACACTGACACACAAACATATGTCCATGAACATGTATGTACACAGACACACAAACATATGTCCACACACATGTATGTACACAGACACATGTCCACGCACATGTATGTACACTGACACACAAACATATGTCCACGAACATGTATGTACACAGACACACAAACATATGTCCACACACATGTATGTACACAGACACATGTCCACGCACATGTATGTACACTGACACACAAACATATGACCACGCACATGTATGTACACTGACACACAAACGCACATGTATACGTACCTGTACACACACACACACACACACACACACACACACACACACACACACACACACACACAACCACAAATAAACTCTCTTTCTCACTATCTCTCTATCATGAAGTACTTACAGAGTCTGGCCCTGATTGCTGTATGACAGGGTGCAATGGTCCAAGTGGGGATGGGAGAGGAGAGAGAGAGAGAGAGAGAGAGAAGAGACAGGTGAGATTGAATAAAGAGATGATAGAAATGGAGAGGTGAGGGAAAGAGGGAGAGGATACACGGAAATAGAGAGAGAGAGGGGACAGGGCAGATAAGGAGAAGAGAGGAAGATGACTTTGAACTCCAAAGGCATCTGGGGGGTTTCTGGCAGTCCAGATGTGAAACACACACACTTGCCTCTGGCTGTTGTGGACAGCTTATCCAACAGCTCTGTCTTTCAGCTCTGTCTTTCTGTGTCTTTGAGGACAGCTTATCCAACAGCACTGTCTGCCTGTCTCTTTGAGGACAGCTTATCCAACAGCTCTGTCTTTCTGTGTCTTTGAGGACAGCTTATCCAACAGCACTGTCTGCCTGTCTCTTTGAGGACAGCTTATCCAACAGCTCTGTCTTCCTGTCTCTTTGAGGACAGCTTATCCAACAGCACTGTCTGCCTGTCTCTTTGAGGACAGCTTATCCAACAGCTCTGTCTTCCTGTCTCTTTGAGGACAGCTTATCCAACAGCACTGTCTGCCTGTCTCTTTGAGGACAGCTTATCCAACAGCTCTGTCTGCCTGTGTCCACACTCTCTCTGTAACATGCAACTCCACTCGCTCTCCTTCTCTCTCTCTCTCTCTCTCTCTCTCTCTCTCTCTCTCTCTCTCTCTCTCTCTCTCTCTCTCTCTCTCTCTCTCTCTCTCACTCATCAGTTTTAGTGACAGCTGACCTGATGTATGTCTGAGGACAACTATTACCTGCAGCTGATCTCTCTCTCTCTCTCACACACACACACACACACACACACACACACACACACACACACACACACACACACACACACACACACACACACACACACACACACACACACACCACACACAGGTTGAGAGAGGCCAGAGGTTTCTGCCTCCGTGCAGCTAGTTATCAATAACAGAGCAGCAAGGCCAGACATGATCTATTTAATCCGAGACCTGGCAGTGTGGCAGAGGACAGAGACCTGGCAGTGTGGCAGAGGACAGAGACCTGGCAGTGTGGCAGAGGACAGAGACCTGGCAGTGTGGCAGAGGACAGAGGACAGAGACCTGGCAGTGTGGCAGAGGACAGAGACCTGGCAGTGTGGCAGAGGACAGAGGACAGAGACCTGGCAGTGTGACAGAGGACAGAGACCTGGCAGTGTGGCAGAGGACAGAGGACAGAGACCTGGCAGTGTGGCAGAGGACAGAGGACAGACACCTGGCAGTGTGACAGAGGACAGAGACCTGGCAGTGTGACAGAGGACAGAGACCTGGCAGTGTGGCAGAGGACAGAGGACAGAGACCTGGCAGTGTGACAGAGGACAGAGACCTGGCAGTGTGGCAGAGGACAGAGGACAGAGACCTGGCAGTGTGGCAGAGGACAGAGGACAGAGACCTGGCAGTGTGGCAGAGGACAGAGGACAGAGACCTGGCAGTGTGGCAGAGGACAGAGGACAGACACCTGGCAGTGTGACAGAGGACAGAGACCTGGCAGTGTGGCAGAGGACAGAGGACAGAGACCTGGCAGTGTGGCAGAGGACAGAGGACAGAGACCTGGCAGTGTGGCAGAGGACAGAGACCTGGCAGTGTGGCAGAGGACAGAGGACAGAGACCTGGCAGTGTGACAGAGGACAGAGGACAGAGACCTGGCAGTGTGGCAGAGGACAGAGGACAGAGACCTGGCAGTGTGGCAGAGGACAGAGGACAGAGACCTGGCAGTGTGACAGAGGACAGAGGACAGAGACCTGGCAGTGTGACAGAGGACAGAGGACAGAGACCTGGCAGTGTGGCAGAGGACAGAGGACAGAGACCTGGCAGTGTGGCAGAGGACAGAGACCTGGCAGTGTGGCAGAGGACAGAGGACAGAGACCTGGCAGTGTGGCAGAGGACAGAGGACAGAGACCTGGCAGTGTGGCAGAGGACAGAGACCTGGCAGTGTGGCAGAGGACAGAGGACAGAGACCTGGCAGTGTGGCAGAGGACAGAGACCTGGCAGTGTAGGCTTACCTGGACAGAGGACAGAGACCTGGTACTCCCTGTATAGGCCAGTTAGACCTGGCAGTGTGAATAGCCATGTTATTACCTGGTACTCCTGTATATAGCCATGTTATTACCTGGTACTCCCTGTATATAGCCATGTTATTACCTGGTACTCCTGTATATAGCCATGTTATTACCTGGTACTCCTGTATATAGCCATGTTATTACCTGGTACTCCTGTATATAGCCATGTTATTACCTGGTACTCCTGTATATAGCCATGTTATTACCTGGTACTCCCTGTATATAGCCATGTTATTACCTGGTACTCCTGTATATAGCCATGTTATTACCTGGTACTCCTGTATATAGCCATGTTATTACCTGGTACTCCTGTATATAGCCATGTTATTACCTGGTACTCCTGTATATAGCCATGTTATTACCTGGTACTCCTGTATATAGCCATGTTATTACCTGGTACTCCTGTATATAGCCATGTTATTACCTGGTACTCCTGTATATAGCCATGTTATTACCTGGTACTCCTGTATATAGCCATGTTATTACCTGGTACTCCCTGTATATAGCCATGTTATTACCTGGTACTCCTGTATATAGCCATGTTGTTACCTGGTACTCCTGTATATAGCCATGTTATTACCTGGTACTCCCTGTATATAGCCATGTTGTTACCTGGTACTCCCTGTATATAGCCATGTTATTACCTGGTACTCCCTGTATATAGCCATGTTATTACCTGGTACTCCTGTATATAGCCATGTTGTTACCTGGTACTCCTGTATATAGCCATGTTGTTACCTGGTACTCCTGTATATAGCCATGTTATTACCTGGTACTCCTGTATATAGCCATGTTATTACCTGGTACTCCTGTATATAGCCATGTTGTTACCTGGTACTCCTGTATATAGCCATGTTATTACCTGGTACTCCCTGTATATAGCCATGTTGTTACCTGGTACTCCCTGTATATAGCCATGTTATTACCTGGTACTCCTGTATATAGCCATGTTGTTACCTGGTACTCCCTGTATATAGCCATGTTGTTACCTGGTACTCCTGTATATAGCCATGTTGTTACCTGGTACTCCCTGTATATAGCCATGTTGTTACCTGGTACTCCTGTATATAGCCATGTTATTACCTGGTACTCCCTGTATATAGCCATGTTGTTACCTGGTACTCCTGTATATAGCCATGTTGTTACCTGGTACTCCTGTATATAGCCATGTTGTTACCTGGTACTCCCTGTATATAGCCATGTTGTTACCTGGTACTCCCTGTATATAGCCATGTTGTTACCTGGTACTCCTGTATATAGCCATGTTGTTACCTGGTACTCCTGTATATAGCCATGTTGTTACCTGGTACTCCCTGTATATAGCCATGTTGTTACCTGGTACTCCTGTATATAGCCATGTTGTTACCTGGTACTCCCTGTATATAGCCATGTTGTTACCTGGTACTCCTGTATATAGCCATGTTATTACCTGGTACTCCCTGTATATAGCCATGTTATTACCTGGTACTCCTGTATATAGCCATGTTATTACCTGGTACTCCCTGTATATAGCCATGTTATTACCTGGTACTCCCTGTATATAGCCATGTTATTACCTGGTACTCCCTGTATATAGCCATGTTATTACCTGGTACTCCTGTATATAGCCATGTTATTACCTGGTACTCCTGTATATAGCCATGTTATTACCTGGTACTCCCTGTATATAGCCATGTTATTACCTGGTACTCCCTGTATATAGCCATGTTATTACCTGGTACTCCCTGTATATAGCCATGTTATTACCTGGTACTCCCTGTATATAGCCATGTTATTACCTGGTACTCCCTGTATATAGCCATGTTATTACCTGGTACTCCCTGTATATAGCCATGTTATTACCTGGTACTCCCTGTATATAGCCATGTTGTTACCTGGTACTCCTGTATATAGCCATGTTATTACCTGGTATATAGCCATGTTGTTACCTGGTACTCCTGTATATAGCCATGTTGTTACCTGGTACTCCCTGTATATAGCCATGTTATTACCTGGTACTCCTGTATATAGCCATGTTGTTACCTGGTACTCCTGTATATAGCCATGTTATTACCTGGTACTCCTGTATATAGCCATGTTATTACCTGGTACTCCCTGTATATAGCCATGTTATTACCTGGTACTCCCTGTATATAGCCATGTTGTTACCTGGTACTCCTGTATATAGCCATGTTATTACCTGGTACTCCCTGTATATAGCCATGTTGTTACCTGGTACTCCTGTATATAGCCATGTTGTTACCTGGTACTCCCTGTATATAGCCATGTTGTTACCTGGTACTCCTGTATATAGCCATGTTGTTACCTGGTACTCCTGTATATAGCCATGTTGTTACCTGGTACTCCCTGTATATAGCCATGTTGTTACCTGGTACTCATTTACCTGTATATAGCCATGTTGTTACCTGGTACTCCTGTATATAGCCATGTTGTTACCTGGTACTCCTGTATATAGCCATGTTGTTACCTGGTACTTCCTGTATATAGCCATGTTGTTACCTGGTACTCCCTGTATATAGCCGTGGTGTTACCTGGTACTCCCTGTATATAGCCGTGGTGTTACCTGGTACTCCCTGTATATAGCCATGTTGTTACCTGGTACTTCCTTTATATAGCCATGTTGTTACCTGGTACTCCCTGTATATAGCCATGTTGTTACCTGGTACTTCCTGTATATAGCCATGTTGTTACCTGGTACTTCCTGTATATAGCCATGTTATTACCTGGTACTTCCTGTATATAGCCATGTTATTACCTAGTATCTGTATATAGCCATGTTATTACCTGGTACTCCCTGTATATAGCCATGTTGTTACCTAGTATCTGTATATAACCACGTTATTACCTAGTATCTGTATATAGCCATGTTGTTACCTGGTACTTCCTGTATATAGCCATGTTGTTACCTGGTACTCCCTGTATATAGCCATGTTGTTACCTGGTACTCCTGTATATAGCCATGTTGTTACCTGGTACTCCTGTATATAGCCATGTTGTTACCTGGTACTCCCTGTATATAGCCATGTTGTTACCTGGTACTCCCTGTATATAGCCATGTTGTTACCTGGTACTCCCTGTATATAGCCATGTTGTTACCTGGTACTCCCTGTATATAGCCATGTTGTTACCTGGTACTCCCTGTATATAGCCATGTTGTTACCTGGTACTCCCTGTATATAGCCATGTTGTTACCTGGTACTCCCTGTATATAGCCATGTTGTTACCTGGTACTCCCTGTATATAGCCATGTTATTACCTGGTACTCCCTGTACATAGCCATGTTGTTACCTGGTACTCCCTGTATATAGCCATGTTGTTACCTGGTACTCCCTGTATATAGCCATGTTGTTACCTGGTATAGCCACCTTTTCCAGCATGCAGGTTGCTTTTGTCTTAGCTGTCTTAGCACACACACGTGTGCATGCACGCAGACACAAACACACACACACACACATTGGTACACACACACTTGTGCATAGACACGCACACACAAATTCATGCATGCCCGCATGCACAAAAACAAAAACACACCACACACACACTCCTTGCTTTTCCATTACCCTTTGTTTGTACTGCTGGTTGGAATCAGGCGTTTGACAGCTACCTCTCATAATGCGTTTTGACTCCAGATCTCATTAATGTAATGCTGTTATTCATTTAAAGCAGGAAGGCCCAGTCTGACAGAGAATATCTGTTGTTACAGTCGCCACAGGGCAGCTCCAATACAACAACAACTTAATCTAGCAGCAGTACACTGTCTGTCTGTCTGTCTGCCTGTCTGTCTGTCTGTCTGTCTGTCTGTCTGTCTGTCTGTCTGTCTGTCTGTCTGTCTGTCTGTCTGTCTGTCTGTCTGTCTGTCTGTCTGTCTGTCTGTCTGTCTGTCTGTCTGTCTGTGTCTGTCTGTCTGTCTGTCTGTCTGTCTGTCTGTCTGTCTGTCTGTCTGTCTGTCTGTCTGTCTGTCTGTCTGTCTGTCTGTCTGTCTGTCTGTCTGTGTCTGTCTGTCTGTCTGTCTGTCTGTCTGTCTGTCTGTCTGTCTGTCTGTCTGTCTGTCTGTCTGTCTGTCTGTCTGTCTGTCTGTCTGTCTGTGTCTGTCTGTCTGTCTGTCTGTCTGTCTGTCTGTCTGTCTGTCTGTCTGTCTGCCTGTCTGTCTGTAAAGCACACTCAACAAGATGACATCATCATGCACATCATCATGCACACGCCGCTCTGGCTGCCTCCCAAAATGTTGAAAAAGTGTACATTTTTGTGTTCTCAAAAGAGTAGAGACATAGATAGATGTGTTGACTGCAGTATGTCTCCATCACTTTGTGGAACTCTGTATCTCTAGTTTGTAATTGACATTTGAGCGGAACGGTTGGGAACAGAACAGAACAGAGCGGTTCTGAGCAGGTTGTTGTCATAGCGATGGAAGAAAAAAAATCCTGCTGTTTCTGTCCTTTTGTTAAAACTGCCATTTTTAGGTCCCGCCTTCATTATGTTCTCACGCAAACTTGAGATGAGGAGAGCGCACTGGCATATCACAAACCCCCACTGCACCCGCCCAAAAATGTTTGCAAAATGTTCTCTCAGCCTCATGGCAAAATGTGTAGAACAGAATGAGATTAGCTCTAAAACAGCAAAGCGTTTCTCAGTGCCCCATAGCAACACAAATAGGGTTGGCCCCCAGATAACGTATGAACATGACATAAGCCATGAAAATAAGGTTTAAAATGAAAGGAGGGGGATGTCTGTGGGGGCGTGAAACTGTGCTACACCACTAGGGAGTGAAGGAAGAAGGATGGAGAGAGAGAGAGTAGTAAATCATTAAGTAAACAATCAATTGTATGGAGAAGAGAGCATATACACCCCTCTCTCTCCCTCTCCCTCTCCCTCTCTCCCTCTCCCCCTCCCTCTCCCTCTCCCTCTCCCTCTCCCCCTCCCTCTCCCTCTCCCTCTGCCTCTCCCTCTCCCTCTCCCTCTCATATAGGCAATAAGGAACAGCAAATACTCCTCCACTCCTCTGCTTACCATACCATATCCCCCTCATCACACACACTCCTCCTCCTCTCAACAGACCCCCCTCATTATACAGTACACTCACACAACTACTCTTTCACACCATATCTTTCTCTCACTCTTCCTTCCTCCTTTCTTCTACTTTGTCTTTCATTCTTCTCCCTTTTCTCTTTCCTGCTTTCATCTCTCAACTCACTTGCTCTGTTTTTTTTCTCTGCTTTCTATTTTCCTTTCTTGCTTTTCTTTCTCTGTCATGTTTCTCCATCCACCAATGCTCGTTTCTTTCTTTGTTACGTTCTCTCCTTCTTTATCTCCAAACAGCTTTCCGTCTGGCCTTCTTTGCTGTTCCAGAACATTACCATCCCTCCCTCACACACTCTCTCTATTTACTCTCTCTCCCCCTCCCTCTCTTGTACTGAAGATATTTGTCATTGTTATGTGGTAGCTGTTGTGGAGCAGTGATGTGGCCCCTGGGCCTGCTATTTGTATTGTGTTACTGTCTCTAGCTAGGAGCCTGCAGACTCAGAGCTCAGCTGACACACTGAGTTAGACTGAAGCACATTGTGTATTAGCTCTCTCCACATTCAAATCATTGTTGTTCATTTAGTTTTCTAGTCCTGGGTAGAGAGAAAAAGTCAACATTTGGAGAGTGGGGAGGAGAGGAGTGGGGAGAAGGGGAGGGTGGAGGAAGGGAGGACTGGCTTCTCTGGAATGGCCCGGGTCTGTGTGTGCGTGTGCGTAAATATGCTTGTGTTTGAGTGCGTTTTTTGTGCATGTGCTCGTGTGTTATGCGATTGTGTGTTTGGAGCATGTGTGTGTTTATGGTCTGCCCAGTGAGTTGTCCAGATCTCCCATGGCTGTGGGGTGGGGAATGGGATGCCTGTGTCCTGTGCGTGTTGCTGTGAAGCAGCAGATCATGAGATCAGAGGAGACTGGAGAACATTGATGCTCTAAGTGGATAGAAGACTGGAATCATCAACATGCTGCTTTGAACAGAGGCTGATGTCACTAGAACGATAACGAGGCTGTTGTATTCTATATCTGATGGTGAGGAGAGGAGATAAGAAGGGGAGGAGAGGAGATAAGAAGGGGAGGAGAGGAGATAAGAAGGGGAGGAGAGGAGATAAGATTGGGAGGAGAGGAGATAAGAAGGGGAGGAGAGGAGGTAAGAAGGGGAGGAGAGGAGGTAAGAAGGGAATGAGAGGAGATAAGAAGGGTAGGAGAGGAGATAAGAAGGGGAGGAGAGGAGATAAGAAGGGGAGGAGAGGAGGTAAGAAGGGAATGAGAGGAGATAAGAAGGGTAGGAGAGGAGATAAGAAGGGGAGGAGAGGAGATAAGAAGGGTAGGAGAGGAGATAAGAAGAAGAGGAGAGGAGATAAGAAGGGGAGGAGAGGAGGTAAGAAGGGAATGAGAGGAGATAAGAAGGGTAGGAGAGGAGATAAGAAGGGGAGGAGAGGAGATAAGAAGGGTAGGAGAGGAGATAAGAAGAAGAGGAGAGGAGATAAGAAGGGGAGGAGAGGAGATAAGAAGGGAGGAGAGGAGATAAGAAGAAGAGGAGAGGAGATAAGAAGGGAATGAGAGGAGATAAGAAGGGGAGGAGAGGAGATAAGAAGAAGAGGAGAGGAGATAAGAAGGGAATGAGAGGAGATAAGAAGGGTAGGAGAGGAGATAAGAAGGGGAGGAGAGGAGATAAGAAGGGTAGGAGAGGAGATAAGAAGAAGAGGAGAGGAGATTAGAAGGGGAGGAGAGGAGATAAGAAAAAGAGGAGAGGAGATAAGAAGGGGAGGAGAGGAGATAAGAAGGGGAGGAGAGGAGAGGAGATAAGAAGGGGAGGAGAGTAGATAAGAAGGGGAGGAGAGGAGATAAGAAGGGGAGGAGAGGAGATAAGAAGGGGAGGAGAGTATGGGGGCAATTCAATGGTAATGGAATTACGCTCAATTCAAATCAAATCACATTTTATTTGTCACATGCACCGAATACAACAGGTGTAGCCCTTACAGTGAAATGCTGAATACAACAGGTGTAGCCCTTAGAGTGAAATGCTGAATACAAGCCCTTAACCAACAATGCAGTTTTCAGAAAAATACCCCAGAAATTATTTCATATAAGTAACAAATATTTAAAGAGCAGCAGAAAAATAACAATGGCGAGGCGTTATACAGGGTGTACCGGTACAGAGTCAATGTGCGGGGTAATTGAGGTAATATGTACATGTCGGTAGAGTAATTAAAGTGACTATGCATAGATAATAACAGAGAGTAGCAGCAGTGTAAAAGGGGGGGAGGCAATGCAAATAGTCTGGGGTAGCCTTGTCACTTTAAAACCAAACAAAAACTCTATGAACGAGGACTACATTTCTCAAAAACCGGTTATAGTTGAAAATAGACTAAATTATTAGGGTTTTTTATTTTATTTTTATTTCACCTTTATTTAACCAGGTGGGCTAGTTGAGAACAAGTTCTCATTTGCAACTGTGACCTGGCCAAGATAAAGCAAAGCAATCCGACACATAAAACAACACAGAGTTACACATGGAATAAACAAACATACAATCAATAATACAGTAGAAAAATAAGTCTATATACAATAATACAGTAGAACAAAAGAAAACAAAAAGTCTATATACAGTGAGTGCAAATGAGGTAAGTTAAGGAAATAAATAGGCCATGGTGGCGAAGTAATTACAATATAGCAATTAAACACTGGAATGGTAGATCGGCAGAAGATGAATGTACGAGTAGAGATACTGGGGTGCAAAGGAGCAAAATAAATAAATAAATAAATACCAGTATGGGGATGAGGTAGGTAGATAGATGGGCTGTTTACAGATGGGCTATGTACAGGTGCAGTGATCTGTGAGCTGCTCTGACAGCTGGTGCTTAAAGCTAGTGAGGGAGATGTGAGTCTCCAGCTTCAGAGATTTTTACAATTCGTTCCAGTCATGGGCAGCAGAGAACTGGAAGGAAAGACAACCAAAGGAGGAATTGGCTTTGGGGGTGACCAGTGAGATATACCTGCTGGAGCGCGTGCTACGAGTGGGTGCTGCTATGGTGACCAGTGAGCTGAGATAAGGCGAGCAGAGACTTGTAGATAAACTGTAGCCAGTGGGTTTGGCGACGAGTATGAAGTGAGGGGCTTTGGTAGTGTATGGGGCTTTGGTGACAAAATGGATGGCACTGTGATAGACTGCATCCAGTTTATTGAGTAGAGTGTTGGAGGCTATTTTATAGATGACATCACCGAAGTCGAGGATCGGTAGGATGGTCAGTTTTACGAGGGTATGTTTGGCAGCATGAGTGAAGGATGCTTTGTTGCGATATAGGAAGCCGATTCTAGATTTAATTTTGGATCGGAGATGCTTAATGTGAGTCTGGAAGGAGAGTTTACAGTCTAACCAGACACCCAGGTATTTGTAGTTGTCCACGTATTCTAAGTCAGAGCCGTCCAGAGTAGTGATGCTGGACGGGCGAGCAGGTGCGGGCAGTGATCGATTGAATAGTATGCATTTAGTTTTGCTTGCGTTTAAGAGCAATTGGAGGCCACGGAAGGAGAGTTGTATGGCATTGAAGCTCATCTGGAGGTTAGTTAACACAGTGTCCAAAGAGGGGCCAGAAGTATACAGAATGGTGTCGTCTGCGTAGAGGTGGATCAGAGAATCACCTGCAGCAAGAGCAACATCATTGATGTATACGGAAAGAGAGTCGGCCTGAGAATTTAACCCTGTGGCACACCCATAGAGACAGGCCCTCCGATTTGACACACTGAACTCTATCAGCGAAGTAGTTGGTAAACCAGGCGAGGCAATCATTTGAGAAACCAAGGCTGTCGAGTCTGCCAATAAGAATGTTGTGATTGACAAGAGTCGAAAGCCTTGGCCAGGTCGATGAAGACGGCTGCACAGTAATGTCTCTTATCGATGGCGGTTATGATGTCGTTTAGAACCTTGAACGTGGCTGAGGTGCACCCATGACCAGCTCTGAAACCAGATTGCATAGCGGCGAAGGTACGGTGGGATTCGAAATGGTCAGTAATCTGTTTGTTAACATGGCTTTCGAAGACCTTAGAAAGACAGGGTAGGATAGATATAGGTATGTAGCAGTTTGGGTCTAGAGTGTCACCCCCTTTGAAGAGGGGGATGACCGCGGCAGCTTTCCAATCTTTGGGAATCTCAGACGATACGAAAGAGAGGTTGAACAGGCTAGTAATAGGGGTTACAACAATTTTGGCAGATAATTTTAGAAAGAGAGGGTCCAGATTGTCTAGCCCGGCTGATTTGTAGGGGTCCAGATTTTGCAGCTCTTTCAGAACATCAGCTATCTGTATTTGGGTAAAGGAGAAATGGTGGGTGCTTTGGCGGGTTGCTGTGGAGGGTGCTGGGCAGTTGACCAGGGTAGGGGTAGCCATGTGGAAAGCATCGCCAGCTGTAGAGAAATGCTTATTGAAATTCTCAATTATAGTGGATTTATCGGTGGTGACAGTGTTTCCTAACTTCAGAGCAGTGGGCAGCTGGGAGGAGGTGCTCTTATTCTCCATGGACTTTACAGTGTCCCAGAACTTTTTTGAGTTAGTACTACAGGATGCAAATTTCTGTTTGAAAAAGCTTGCCTTAGCTTTTCTAACTGCTTGTGGATATTTGTTCCTAATTTCCCTGAAAAGTTGCATATCACGGGGGCTATTCGATGCTAATGCAGACATCTGGGTTGGCAGAGTGTGCTAAAGCAGTGAGTAAAACAAACTTAGGGAGTAGGCTTCTAAAATTAACATGCATGAAACCAAGGCTTTTACGGTTACAGAAGTCAACAAATGAGAGCACCTGGGGAGTGGGAGTGGCTAAAGGCTATACGAACTGGCCGTCTAGCACGTTCGGAACAGAGAGTAAAAGGAGCAAGTTTCTGGGCACGATAGCATAGATTCAAGGCATAGTGTACAGACAAAGGTAAGGTAGGATGTGAGTACATTGGAGGTAAACCTAGGCATTGAGTAATGATGAGAGAGATATAGTCGCTAGAGATGTTTAAACCAGGTGATGTCATCGCATATGTAGGAGGTGGAACAACATGGTTGGTTAAGGCATATTGAGCAGGGCTAGAGGCTCTACAGTGAAATAAGACAGTAATCACTAACCAGGACAGTAATGGACGAGGCATATTGATATTAGAGCGAGGCATGTGTAGCCAAGTGAACATATGGGTCCAGTGAGTGGTTGGGCTGACTGGGGACACGGCGATTCAGACAGTTAACAGGCCGATGCTAACAAGCTAACAGTTAGTAGGCCGGGGCTAAACAAGCTAGCAGTTAGCAGGCCGGGTTAGCAAGCAAGCAGTTATCAGGGGCTAGCAGTTACAGACCGGGCAGGCAAGCTAGCAGTTAGCAGGCCGGGGCCGGCAAGCTAGCAGTTAGTAGACCGGGGCTAGCTAGCAGTTAGCAGGCCGGGTTAGCAAGCAAGCCGTTAGCAGGGGCTAGCGGTTAGCAGACCGGGTTAGCAAGCAAGCTGTTAGCAGGGGCTAGCAGTTAGCAGACCGGGCAGGCAAGCTAGCAGTTAGCAGACCGGGGTCGGCACGCTAGCATTTAGCAGATGGGTTAGCAAGCAAGCAGATAGCAGGGGCTAGCAAGTTAGCTGACCGGGCGGGCAAGCTAGCAGTTAGCAGATCGGGGACGGCAAGCTTGCAGTTAGCAGACCGGGGCTAGCAAGTTAGCCTTTGGGGAACGTCGCGATGGGGGTAAGAATGTTTTTGCTTCGTCGTGCGGTGACGTCGATAGACCAGTCGTGGAATTAGTAGGATTCCAAGTAGCTTTAGGTAGCTAGCAGGCCTAGCTGGTTAGCAGAATGGGCCTTCGGCAGGCATCGCACCTGAGAGGCCTGTTGGAGTCCTTGGGCAGATTATGTCGGTATTCCAGTCGTAGGGGATCTGTGGGGTTCCGTGCCCCATACCGTCTGTAGAAGGGGTCCGGATATTGTAGCCCAGGTATATGCTTCGGTGGTAGCACAGGAGCCCTGGCTGGGCTAGCTTCAAGCTAATTGGTGTAGTCATCCGGGATTGCGGTTAGCTAGTTGTGAAGAACCAGATGAAAATGTTCAGTTTGCGGTGGGAATCCGGGGATAAAAATAATAGGTCCATTATGCTCTTGTTAGTCACGTTGTTCAAACTGGCGGGAGCTTTCCGAGCTGAAGGTTAGCTGATGACCGGTTAGCTGATGACCGCTGGCAATGGTTTGCTGACTGATAGCTGGTAGTTTGCTGGCTAGCTTCAGTTGAGGGATTTCAGATCCGAAGTAAATATAAATACTTTAGAAAAAAAAGCAGATCCACGCCACATTGGGTGAGCCGGGTTGCAGGAGAGTATTTAGAAGTTGTGGTTTAGCAAAATATTTTAAAAGATATGCGAAGAAAAAGATGTAAAACGATATATACAAGGGACATATACAAGAGGGAAACGTAGCGGTCTTCTGGTCAGACTTCGGACAAGGGCACATCGCGCACCACTCCCCAGCATACTTCTTGCCAATGTCCAGTCTCTTGACAACAAGGTTGATGAAATCCGAGCAAGGGTAGCATTCCAGAGGGACATCAGAGACTGCAACGTTCTCTGCTTCACGGAAGCATGGCTTACTGGGAAGACGCTATCCGATGCGGTGCAGCCAACGGGTTTCTCCACGCATCGAGCCGACAGAAACAAACATCTTTCTGGTAAGAAGAGCGGTGGGGGCGTATGCCTCATGACTAACGAGACATGGTGTGATGAAGGAAACATACAGGAACTCAAATCCTTCTGTTCACCTGATTTAGAATTCCTCACAATCAAATGTAGACCGCATTATCTTCCAAGAGAATTCTCTTCGATTATAATCACAGCCGTATATATCCCCCCCCAAGCAGACACATCGATGGCTCTGAACGAACTTTATTTAACTCTTTGCAAACTGGAAACCATTTATCCGGAGGCTGCATTCATTGTAGCTGGGGATTTTAACAAAGCTAATCTGAAAACAAGACTCCCTAAATTTTATCAGCATATCGATTGCGCAACCAGGGGTGGTAAAACCTTGGATCATTGTTACTCTAACTTCCGCGACGCATATAAGGCCCTGCCCCGCCCCCTTTCGGAAAAGCTGACCACGACTCCATTTTGTTGATCCCTGCCTACAGGCAGAAACTTAAACAAGAGGCTCCCACGCTGAGGTCTGTCCAACGCTGGTCAGACCAAGCTGACTCCACACTCCAAGACTGCTTCCATCACGTGGACTGGGACATGTTTCGTATTGCGTCAGATAAAAATATTGACGAATACGCTGATTCGGTGTGCAAGTTCATTAGAACGTGCGTTGAAGATGTCGTTCCCATAGCAACGATAAAAACATTCCCTAACCAGAAACCGTGGATTGATGGCAGCATTCGCGTGAAACTGAAAGCGCGAACCACTGCTTTTAATCAGGGCAAGGTGTCTGGCAACATGACCGAATACAAACAGTGCAGCTATTCCTCCGCAAGGCTATTAAACAAGCTAAGCGTCAGTACAGAGACAAAGTAGAATCTCAATTCAACGGCTCAGACACAAGAGGCATGTGGCAGGGTCTACAGTCAATCACGGACTACAAGAAGAAACCCAGCCCAGTCACGGACCAGGATGTCTTGCTCCCAGGCAGATTAAATAACTTTTTTGCCCGCTTTGAGGACAATACAGTGCCACTGACACGGCCTGCAACGAAAACATGCGGTCTCTCCTTCACTGCAGCCGAGGTGAGTAAGACATTTAAACGTGTTAACCCTCGCAAGGCTGCAGGCCCAGACGGCATCCCCAGCCGCGCCCTCAGAGCATGCGCAGACCAGCTGGCTGGTGTGTTTACGGACATATTCAATCAATCCCTATACCAGTCTGCTGTTCCCACATGCTTCAAGAGGGCCACCATTGTTCCTGTTCCCAAGAAAGCTAAGGTAACTGAGCTAAACGACTACCGCCCGTAGCACTCACTTCCGTCATCATGAAGTGCTTTGAGAGACTAGTCAAGGACCATATCACCTCCACCCTACCTGACACCCTAGACCCACTCCAATTTGCTTACCGCCCAAATAGGTCCACAGACGATGCAATCTCAACCACACTGCACACTGCCCTAACCCACCTGGACAAGAGGAATACCTATGTGAGAATGCTGTTCATCGACTACAGCTCGGCATTCAACACCATAGTACCCTCCAAGCTCGTCATCAAGCACGAGACCCTGGGTCTCGACCCCGCCCCTGTGCAACTGGGTACTGGACTTCCTAACGGGCCGCCCCCAGGTGGTGAGGGTAGGCAACAACATCTCCTCCCGCTGATCCTCAACACGGGGCCCCACAAGGGTGCATTCTGAGCCCTCTCCTGTACTCCCTGTTCACCCACGACTGCGTGGCCATGCACGCCTCCAACTCAATCATCAAGTTTGCGGACGACACAACAGTGGTAGGCTTGATTACCAACAACGACGAGACGGCCTACAGGGAGGAGGTGAGGGCCCTCGGAGTGTGGTGTCAGGAAAATAACCTCACACTCAACGTCAACAAAACTAAGGAGATGATTGTGGACTTCAGGAAACAGCAGAGGGAACACCCCCTATCCACATCGATGGAACAGTAGTGGAGAGGGTAGCAAGTTTTAAGTTCCTCGGCATACACATCACAGACAAACTGAATTGGTCCACTCACACTGACAGCATCATGAAGAAGGCGCAGCAGCGCCTCTTCAACCTCAGGAGGCTGAAGAAATTTGGCTTGTCACCAAAAGCACTCACAAACTTCTACAGATGCACAATCGAGAGCATCCTGGCGGGCTTTATCACCGCCTGGTACGGCAACTGCTCCGCCCTCAACCGTAAGGCTCTCCAGAGGGTAGTGAGGTCTGCACAACGCATCACCGGGGGCAAACTACCTCTCCAGGACACCTACACCACCCGATGTTACAGGAAGGCCATAAAGATCATCAAGGACATCAACCACCCGAACCACTGCCTGTTCACCCCGCTATCATCCAGAAGGCGAGGTCAGTACAGGTGCATCAAAGCTGGGACCGAGAGACTGAAAAACAGCTTCTATCTCAAGGCCATCAGACTGTTAAACAGCCACCACTAACATTGAGTGGCTGCTGCCAACACACTGTCATTGACACTGACCCAACTCCAGCCACTTTAATAATGGGAATTGATGGGAAATGATGTAAATATATCACTAGCCACTTTAAACAATGCTACCTTATATAATGCTACTTACCCTACATTATTAATCTCATATGCATACGTATATACTGTACTCTACATCATCGACTGCATCCTTATGTAATACATGTATCACTAGCCACTTTAACTATGCCACTTTGTTTACTTTGTCTACATACTCATCTCATATGTATATACTGTACTCGATACCATCTACTGTATGCTGCTCTGTACCATCACTCATTCATATATCCTTATGTACATATTCTTTATCCCCTTACACTGTGTATAAGACAGTCGTTTTAGAATTGTTAGTTAGATTACTTGTTGGTTATCACTGCATTGTCGGAACTAGAAGCACAAGCATTTCGCTACACTCGCATTAACATCTGCTAACCATGTGTATGTGACAAATAAATTTGATTTGATTTGGTTTGATTTGACAGGACAAAGACGTCTGACTGCTACGCCATCTTGGATCTTAGAAGAGAGTGAGGGTGAGGCACATGGGCTACTAACAGCTTACTACCCAACATACACTTAGTATTACTTCCTTAGCTACAGTAACATATCTCCTTGGCATATCATTATGCAGCAGCACACAGGACATGTTTGGACCTGGTTGTGCTGTGTTCACTTGAACAGGAAGGTGGAGCGGTGGTCCTTCTTGGGCATATTTTGTCATCAAACTTTGTCATCAAATTCTGGCATTCTCTGTATTTATGGTGCTTTCAAGACAACTGAGAACTCTTGAAAAAAAAGGTTGAATCATGATGACGTCTTCAGGTCATAGCTTTAGAAAGAGGCCCTAGTTCCCGATTTACAATTCCGAGTTGGAAGAAAGATCAAAACTTATTTTCCCAGTAGTAGATCATTTTTTCTGAGTTCCCAGTTTTCTTGAACTCACTAAAGTCAGATTTCACAGTTCCGAGTTAAAGGTTGTTTTGAGATGGGCACAAATCCTGCTTCATTGACCACATGGCCAATGTTGAATGTTTATCATTTTAAACTAGGAAAAGAGACACTTAATCTTAGACTTGGGACCACACAGCCACGCCACTGAATAGCAGACAAATGATTGCTTTACAATGCTTGCAGTTAGCCACTGATTCCTTCCAAACCACTCATTGCTGAATTTGCGATTTCGAACTTCTTGTGTAATGTTTATGTCCAATGGCCGTTGAGCACTGATACATTTTATCTATAATTTCTCTTCATTATTTCTCTTCATATGACAAGGGTTGAAAAGGATTTTCCAGTAGATTGTCGACTTGATTCAGGATGATGACTGCTAGCTAACATTCAGTACAATCAAAGCTACAGTAGCTATAGCGTGATTTGATCCTTTTAGCAGTGACCAATGAACTTGAGCATTCTTGGATGGGCCCTTCTAATGTAACTCTATGGCAACACCCAAGGGACTAGAATTTTAGAGCTCTACCCTTAGACTTGGCGGTGACATAGTGTCCCCATGAGTGACGGAACACTGAGCCAATTACAGCACAACGCTGCATATTTTCTGCTGGCTTGCCTCACCACCACAGAAAGCATTTATCTAGGCTGAAACCCCTGCATTTTGGAGCTTCCTTACTCAAGAAAACAAAAAAGAGACCATGTTTGTATGCTGCTTTATTAACTCAATGATATTTCTATATATTTACATTGTTTCAAACTGATACGTGACACGTATTAATGTCAAAATAACATGCAAAACAAGCAAGTCGCCCCTCTGCTCTACCTGCCCTGAAAGACGAGTCGCCAATGTGTGTAATCGGAAAGTATTCAAACCCTTTCACTTTTTTCCACATTTTCATTTACGTTACGACCTCATACTAAAATTTTCCCTCATCAATCTACACACAATACCCCATAGTGACAAAGCAAAAACAGCAAAAACACACAAGTATTCAGACCCTTTACTCAGTACTTTGTTGAAGCACCTTTGGCAGTGATTGCATCAAGTCTTCTTGGGTATGACGCTACAAGCTTGGCACACCTGTATTTGGGGTGTTTCTCCCATCTTTCTCTGCAGATCCTCTCAAGCTCTGTCAGGTTGGATGGGGAGCGTCTCTGCACAGCTATTTTCGATGAGGTTCAAGACCGTGCTCTGGCTGGGCCACTCAAGGACATTCAGAGACTAGTCCTGAAGCCACTCCTGCATTGTCTTGGCTGTGAGCTTAGGATCGTTGTCTTGTTGGAAGGTGAACCTTCGCCTTCCTGAGGTCCTGAGCACTTCAGAGCAGGATTTCATCAAGGATCTCTCTGTA
Organism: Oncorhynchus nerka; assembly: GCF_034236695.1. Taxonomy (NCBI): domain Eukaryota; kingdom Metazoa; phylum Chordata; class Actinopteri; order Salmoniformes; family Salmonidae; genus Oncorhynchus; species Oncorhynchus nerka. The sequence goes on along the minus strand of NC_088400.1, from coordinate 18,606,478 downwards.
CTTTTCTCCGTTCATCTTTGCCTCAATCCTGACTAGTCTCCCAGACCCTGCCGCTGAAAAACATCCCCACAGCATTATGTTGCCACTACCATGCTTCACCGTAGGGATGGTGCCTGGTTTCCTCCAGACGTGACGCTTGGCATTCAGGCCAAAGAGTTCAATCATGTTTTCATCAGACCATATACTCTTGTTTCTCATGGTCTAAGAGTCCTTTAGGTGCCTTTTGGCCAATTCCAAGTGGGCTGTCATGTGCCTTTTACTGATGAGTGGCTACCACAAAGGCCTGATTGGTGGAGTGCTGTGGAGATGGTTGTCCTTCTGGAAGGTTCTCCCACCTCCACAGAGGAACTCTGGAGCTCTGTCAGAGTGACCCTTGGGTTCTTGGTCACCTCTCTGACCAAGGCCCTTCCCCCCCCAATCGCTAAGTTTGGCAGATCGACCAGCTCTAGGAAGAGTCTTGGTGGTTCCAAACTTCTTCCATTTAAGAATAATGTAGGCCGATAATGTGTTTAATAATTACCCTCAGCTCTGTTTAGACTGTTGTTGTTCATGTTTTGCTGTGCTTTAGTGTACTATGGAATATATTGCTTTCTTATTCTTGACACTTCTCCCAGTCATATTTAAGGTTAGAACTACCTTTCTAAGTGTTCTGATACTTCTAGCTTGGAGGTGTATTTTTAGGATAACATAGCTACAGTATTTCACTGTTAATGTATATAGTATTGCTTACTAGGTCCAATCAATTGTGTAACCACTCGCTCTTCTAATTAGGGCTAATTGGAAAAGCTGTCCAAAAGATGACATTGTATTCCTTTTCTTGTACTCCCTGACGAAGGCCACGCAGCTGAAAGGCGTCGGTTAAAAAAAGAAACGTGTTTCTATTGAACATGCCATACAAATAAAGACATTTTAATTAATTGTATGAAGAGTGCCTTGGTCCTCCTTTCTTTTTGATGACCAATTCACCCCTTTTACCAAAGAGCATCTTCTGTCTACCAAAATGTACTATTGTGTACCTTAGTAGCGCTTCCCTTCCTCCTCTTTCTGCCAATAATGTGTTCTTGGAGATCTTCAATGCTGCAGAAATGTTTTGGTGTCCTTCCCCAGATCTGTGCCTCGACACAATCCTGTCTCAGAGCTCTATGGACAATTCCTTCGACCTCATGGCTTTTTGCTCTGATATGCACTGTGAACTGTGGTATCTTATATAGACAGGCTTTCAAAATAATTTCCAAACAATTGAATTTACCACAGGTGGGCTCCAATTAAGTGGTGGACACATATTAAGGATGATCAATGGAAACAGGATGCACCTGAGCTCATTGTCAAGGTATTTTGGTTTTTGCTGAGAGGGGGAGGGAGGACAGTGTAGAGGGGGAGGGAGGACAGTGTAGGACAGGAGAGGGGGATGAGAGGGGGAGGGAGGACAGTGTAGGAGAGGAGGATGAGAGGGGGAGGGAGGAAAGTGTAGGAGAGGAGAGGGGGATGAGAGGGGAGGGAGGACAGTGTAGGAGGGGAGTGGGGGATGAGAGGGGAGGGAGGACAGTGTAGGAGAGGAGAGGGATGGAGGACAGTGTATGAGTGGAGAGGGGGATGAGAGGGGAGGGAGGACAGTGTAGGAGGGAAGTGGGATGAGACAGGGAGGGAGGACAGTGTAGGAGAGGAGGAAGAGGGATGAGACGGGGAGGGAGGACAGTGTAGGAGTGGAGGAAGAGGGATGAGACGGGGAGGGAGGACAGTGTAGGAGTGGAGGAAGAGGGATGAGAAGGGGAGGGAGGACAGTGTATGAGTGGAGGGAGAGGGATGAGAGGGGGAGGGAGGACAGTGTAGGAGTGGAGGGAGAGGGATGAGAGGGGGAGGGAGGACAGTGTAGGAGTGGAGGAAGAGGGATGAGAAGGGGAGGGAGGACAGTGTAGGAGTGGAGGGAGAGGGATGAGAGGGGGAGGGAGGACAGTGTAGGAGTGGAGGAAGAGGGATGAGAAGGGGAGGGAGGACAGTGTAGGAGTGGAGTAAGAGGGATGAGAAGGGGAGGGAGGACAGTGTAGGAGTGGAGTAAGAGGGATGAGAAGGGGAGGGAGGACAGTGTAGGAGTGGAGTAAGAGGGATGAGAAGGGGAGGAGGACAGTGTAGGAGTTTAGGGAGAGGGATGAGAAGGGGAGGGAGAGGGATGAGAAGGGGAGGGAGCACAGTGTAGGAGTGGAGGGAGAGGGATGAGAAGGGGAGGAGGACAATGTTTTATGACATCTCTCTTCATGATAAATAGCACATGTTATTACTACACATCTGATTTGGAGTGGCAGGGGGGCGGCAGGTAGCCTAGAGCGTTGGCCAGTAACCGAAAGGTTGCTTGATCGAATCCCCGAGCTGACAAGGTAAAAGTCTGTCGTTCTGCCCCTAAACAAGGCATTTTAACCACTGTTCCCTGGTAGGCTGTCATTGTAAATAAGAATGAACTGACTTGCCTAGTTAAATAAAGGTATAAAATGTATTCAAAAATCAACTAATTGTCACGTTGAGATGATTTGAATCAACCACAACGTGCACCCTTTGGAGTCCCCAGGACTGAGTTTGGGAAACGTTGGTTTAGAGGTCACAGTGTCAGAATCCATCTGGGTGTTAGAATACTATAGAATACAGTAAATATAGTTGACGTCGGAAGTTTACATACATGTGCACCTTAGCCAAATACATCTAAACTCAAAACTCCTGACATTTAATCATTGTAAAAATTCCCTGTCTTAGGTCAATTAGGATCACCACTTTGATGCACCTGTACTTACCTCGCCTTCTGGATGAAAGCGGAGTGAACAGGCCGTGGCTCAGGTGCTTGTCATCCTTGATGATCTTTATGACCTTCCTGTGGCGTCGGGTGCTGTAGGTGTCCTGCAGGGCAGGTAGTTTTCCCCCTGTGATGCATTGTGGTAACCGCACCAACCCCTGGAGAGCCCTCCGGTTGTGGGCGGTGCAGTTGCCATAGCAGGCGGTGATACAGCCCGACAGGATGTTCTCAATTGTGCATCTGTAAAATTTGGTGAGGGTTTTAGTTGACAAGCCACATTTCTCCTGCTGCGCCTTCTTCACCACTGTCTGTGTGGGTGGACCATTTTAGTTTATCAGTGATGTGTACACCGAGGGAAAAAACAAAAAACCTTCCACCTTCTCCACTGCTGTCCCATCGATGTGGATAGGGGGGTGCTCCCTCTTCTCCCTCAAGGGCACGATCATCTCCTTTGTTTTTTTTTACATTGAGGGAGAGGTTATTTTCCTGGCACCACACTCCCAGAGCCCTCACCTACTCCCTGTAGGATGTCTCGCTGTTGTTGGTAATCAAGACTACTACTGTTGTGTCGTCTGCAAACTTGACGATTGAGTTGGAGGCTTGCTTGGCCACGCAGTCCTGGGTGAACAGGGAGTACAGGAGAGGGCTGAGTACACACTCCTGTGGGGCCCCAGTGTTGAGGATCAGCGAAGTGGAGGTGTTGTTTCCTACTTTCATAACCTGGGGGGCGTCAGGAAGTCCAGGACACAATTGCACAGAGCGGGTTTCAGAACCAGGGCCTCGAACTTAATGATGAGCTTGGAGGGTACTATGGTGTTGAATGCTGAGCTGTAGTCAATGAAAAGCATTCTTACGTAGATATTCCTCTTGTCCAGATGGGTTTCAGGAATGTATAATGGAATTGGTGTCGTGCAAAGCCACACAGTCACGTGTGAACAGGGATTACAGCAGAGGGCTGAGGACATATCCGTGGGGAGCCCCTGTGTTAAGAGTCAGTGTGGAGGAGGTGTTGCAGCCAATACAGCCTGTGGTCTGCCCGTCAGGAAGTCCAGGATCCAGTTGCAAAGGGTGGTGTCCAGAACCATGATTCTGAGCCAGAGCTTCTGAGCCAGAACTTGGAGGGAAAAATAGTGTTGAATGCATTCTCACATACTTTAGGTGTTCCTCTTGTCCAGATGTGTTACAGCCGGGTGAATAGCAATTAAAATGCCATCTTCTGTGTGTGTGCACATGCATTGTGTGTGTGAGTGCTTGTGTTTGTTTGTGTGAGAGTGACAGTGATGGCTATCGTGTAATGAGTTCATGAAATCAGATGTACAGGCCTGACTCTCTGAGGTGACAACACTTATTGATGCAAATCTGACTCTGCAAATGTCAAACTCCCCCCACTCCACGTTATTTAATATACAAACCAGGCTACTCTAAAGACAGATTAAGGAAGGGAGGGATGGAGAGAGATAGAGCGGGAAGTAGGAAGAGAGAGAGATAGATAGAGAGGGAGGTAAGGAGGGAGAGAGGTAGGGAGGAGGGGGAAGGGAGGTAGGGGGAGGAGAGAGAGAGAGAGAGAGGGAGAGAGAGAGAGAGAGAGAGAGGGGGGTGAGAGAGGGAGAGAGATAGATAGAGAGGGAGGGAGGTAAGGAGGGAGAGAGGTAGGGAGGAGGGGAGGGAGGGAGAGAGAGAGGGAGGTAGGGGAAGGGAGGGAGGGAGGGACAGAGAGAGGGAGGTAAGGGGAGGGGGAGAGAGAGAGAGAGAGAGAGAGAGAGAGGAGGGAGGGAGGGAGGGAGGGAGGGAGAGAGGTAGGGAGGAGGGGGAAGGGAGGTAGGGGGAGGGAGAGAGAGAGAGAGAGAGAGAAAGAGAGGGGGTGAGGGAGGGAGAGAGATAGATAGATAGAGAGGGAGGTAAGGAGAGAGAGAGGTAGGGAGGAGGGGGAGGGAGGGAGAGAGAGAGGGAGGTAGGGGGAGGGAGGGAGGGAGGGAGAGAGAGAGGGAGGTAAGGGTGAGGGAGAGAGAGAGAGGGAGGGAGGGGAGGGAGGGAGGGAGGGAGGGAGGGAGGGGGGAGGGAGGGGGAGGGAGGGAGGGAGGGAGGGAGGGGGAGGGAGGGAGGGAGGGAAAGCGAGAGAGTGTAAATGTGTGAGTTTGTCATCAGCATAGTGAAGCAGTTCCTCTCCTCCGCTCCATTCTCTCTTCCCTGTGGCAGTCTCTCCTCTCCTCTGCTCCATTATCTCTTCCCTGTGGCAGTCTCTCCTCTCCTCTCCTCTGCTCCATTCTCTCTTCCCTGTGGCAGTCTCTCCTCTCCTCTGCTCCATTCTCTCTCCCCTGTGGCAGTCTCTCCTCTCCTCTGCTCCATTCTCTCTCCCCTGTGGCAGTCTCTCCTCTCCTCCGCTCCATTCTCCCTCCCCTGTGGCAGTCTCTCCTCTCCTCTGCTCCATTCTCTCTTCCCTGTGGCAGTCTCTCCTCTCCTCTGCTCCATTCTCTCTTCCCTGTGGCAGTCTCTCCTCTCCTCTGCTCCATTCTCTCTTCCCTGTGGCAGTATCTCCTCTCCTCTGCTCCATTCTCTCTTCCCTGTGACAGTCTCTCTTCTCCTCTGCTCCATTCTCTCTTCCCTGTGGCAGTCTCTCCTCTCCTCTGCTCCATTCTCTCTTCCCTGTGGCAGTCTCTCCTCTCCTCTGCTCCATTCGCTCTTCCCTGTGGCAGTATCTCCTCTCCTCTGCTCCATTCTCTCTTCCCTGTGGCAGTATCTCCTCTCCTCTGCTCCATTCTCTCTTCCCTGTGGCAGTCTCTCCTCTCCTCTGCTCCATTCTCTCTTCCCTGTGGCAGTCTCTCCTCTCCTCTGCTCCATTCTCATTCTTCCCTGTGGCAGTCTCTCCTCTCCTCTGCTCCATTCTCTCTTCCCTGTGGCAGTCTCTCCTCTCCTCTGCTCCATCTCTCTGTTCCCTGTGGCAGTCTCTCCTCTCCTCTGCTCCATTCTCTCTTCCCTGTGGCAGTCTCTCCTCTCCTCTGCTCCATCTCTCTTCCCTGTGGCAGTCTCTCCTCTCCTCTGCTCCATTCTCTCTTCCCTGTGGCAGTCTCTCCTCTCCTCTGCTCCATTCTCTCTTCCCTGTGGCAGTCTCTCCTCTCCTCTGCTCCATTCTTCCCTGTCTCTTCCCTGTGGCAGTCTCTCCTCTCCTCTGCTCCATTCTCTCTTCCCTGTGGCAGTCTCTCCTCTCCTCTGCTCCATTCTCTCTTCCCTGTGGCAGTCTCTCCTCTCCTCTGCTCCATTCTCTCTTCCCTGTGGCAGTCTCTCCTCTCCTCTGCTCCATTCTCTCTTCCCTGTGGCAGTCTCTCCTCTCCTCTGCTCCATTCTCTCTTCCCTGTGGCAGTCTCTCCTCTCCTCTGCTCCATTCTCTCTTCCCTGTGGCAGTCTCCTCTCTCCTCTGCTCCATTCTCTCTTCCCTGTGGCAGTCTCTGCTCCATTCTCTCTTCCCCTCTCCCTCCATTCTCTCTTCCAGTCTCTCCTCTCCTCTGCTCCTCTCTTCCCTGTGGCAGTCTCTCCTCTCCTCTGCTCCATTCTCTCTTCCCTGTGGCAGTCTCTCCTCTCCTCTGCTCCATTCTCTCTTCCCTGTGGCAGTCTCTCCTCTCCTCTGCTCCATTCTCTCTTCCCTGTGGCAGTCTCTCCTCTCTCCTCTCTTCTCTGCTCCATTCTCTCCTTCTTCCTGTGGCAGTCTCTCCTCTCCTCTGCTCCATTCTCTCTTCCCTGTGGCAGTCTCTCTCTCTCTCCATTCTCCTCCCTGCTCCATCTCCTCTGCTCATTCTTCTTCCCTGTGGCAGTCTCTCCTCTCCTCTGCTCCATTCTCTCTCCCCTGTGGCAGTCTCTCCTCTCCTCTGCTCCATTCTCTCTCCCCTGTGGCAGTCTCTCCTCTCCTCCGCTCCATTCTCCCTCCCCTGTGGCAGTCTCTCCTCTCCTCTGCTCCATTCTCTCTTCCCTGTGGCAGTCTCTCCTCTCCTCTGCTCCATTCTCTCTTCCCTGTGGCAGTCTCTCTCTCCTCTCTCCTCTGCTCCATTCTCTCTTCCCTGTGGCAGTCTCTCCTCTCCTCTGCTCCATCCTCTCTTCCCTGTGACAGTCTCTCTCTCCTCTGCTCCATTCTCTCTTCCCTGTGGCAGTCTCTCCTCTCCTCTGCTCCATTCTCTCTTCCCTGTGGCAGTCTCTCCTCTCCTCTGCTCCATTCTCTCTTCCCTGTGGCAGTCTCTCCTCTCCTCTGCTCCATTCTCTCTTCCCTGTGGCAGTATCTCCTCTCCTCTGCTCCATTCTCTCTTCCCTGTGGCAGTCTCTCCTCTCCTCTGCTCCATTCTCTCTTCCCTGTGGCAGTCTCTCCTCTCCTCTGCTCCATTCTCTCTTCCCTGTGGCAGTCTCTCCTCTCCTCTGCTCCATTCTCTCTTCCCTGTGGCAGTCTCTCCTCTCCTCTGCTCCATTCTCTCTTCCCTGTGGCAGTCTCTCCTCTCCTCTGCTCCATTCTCTCTTCCCTGTGGCAGTCTCTCCTCTCCTCTGCTCCATTCTCTCTTCCCTGTGGCAGTCTCTCCTCTCCTCTGCTCCATTCTCTCTTCCCTGTGGCAGTCTCTCCTCTCCTCTGCTCCATTCTCTCTTCCCTGTGGCAGTCTCTCCTCTCCTCTGCTCCATTCTCTCTTCCCTGTGGCAGTCTCTCCTCTCCTCTGCTCCATTCTCTCTTCCCTGTGGCAGTCTCTCCTCTCCTCTGCTCCATTCTCTCTTCCCTGTGGCAGTCTCTCCTCTCCTCTCATTCTCTCTTCCCTGTGGCAGTCTCTCCTCTCCTCTGTCTCCATTCATTCTCTCTTCCCTGTGGCAGTCTCTCCTCTCCTCTGCTCCATTCTCTCTCCCCTGTGGCAGTCTCTCCTCTCCTCTGCTCCATTCTCTCTCCCCTGTGGCAGTCTCTCCTCTCCTCCGCTCCATTCTCCCTCCCCTGTGGCAGTCTCTCCTCTCCTCTCCTCTGCTCCATTCTCTCTTCCCTGTGGCAGTCTCTCCTCTCCTCTCCTCTTCTCCATTCTCTCTTCCCTGTGGCAGTCTCTCCTCTCCTCTGCTCCATTCTCTCTTCCCTCTGGCAGTCTCTCCTCTCCTCTGCTCCATTCTCTCTTCCCTGTGGCAGTCTCTCCTCTCCTCTGCTCCATTCTCTCTTCCCTGTGGCAGTCTCTCCTCTCCTCTGCTCCATTCTCTCTTCCCTGTGGCAGTCTCTCCTCTCCTCTGCTCCATTCTCTCTTCCCTGTGGCAGTCTCTCCTCTCCTCTGCTCCATTCTCTCTTCCCTGTGGCAGTCTCTCCTCTCCTCTGCTCCATTCTCTCTTCCCTGTGGCAGTCTCTCCTCTCCTCTGCTCCATTCTCTCTTCCCTGTGGCAGTCTCTCTTCTCCTCTGCTCCATTCTCTCTTCCCTGTGGCAGTATCTCCTCTCCTCTGCTCCATTCTCTCTTCCCTGTGGCAGTCTCTCCTCTCCTCTGCTCCATTCGCTCTTCCCTGTGGCAGTATCTCCTCTCCTCTGCTCCATTCTCTCTTCCCTGTGGCAGTCTCTCCTCTCCTCTGCTCCATTCTCTCTTCCCTGTGGCAGTCTCTCCTCTCCTCCTGCTTCCATTCTCTCTTCCCTGTGGCAGTCTCTTCCCTGTGGCAGTCTCTCCTCTGCTCCATTCTCTCTTCCCTGTGGCAGTCTCTCCTCTCCTCTGCTCCATTCTCTCTTTCCTGTGGCAGTATCTCCTCTCCTCTGCTCCATTCTCTCTTCCCTGTGGCAGTCTCTCCTCTCCTCTGCTCCATTCTCTCTTCCCTGTGGCAGTCTCTCCTCTCCTCTGCTCCATTCTCTCTTCCCTGTGGCAGTCTCTCCTCTCCTCCGCTCCATTCTCTCTTCCCTGTGGCAGTCTCTCCTCTCCTCTGCTCCTTTCTCTCTTCCCTGTGGCAGTCTCTCCTCTCCTCCGCTCCATTCTCTCTTCCCTGTGGCAGTCTCTCCTCTCCTCTGCTCCATTCTCTCTTCCCTGTGGCAGTCTCTCCTCTCCTCTGCTCCATTCTCTCTTCCCTGTGGCAGTCTCTCCTCTCCTCTGCTCCATTCTCTCTTCCCTGTGGCAGTCTCTCCTCTCCTCTGCTCCATTCTCTCTTCCCTGTGGCAGTCTCTCCTCTCCTCTGCTCCATTCTCTCTTCCCTGTGGCAGTCTCTCTCTCTCCTCTGCTCCATTCTCTCTTCCCTGTGGCAGTCTCTCTCTCCTCTGCTCCATTCTCTCTTCCCTGTGGCAGTCTCTCCTCTCCTCTGCTCCATTCTCTCTTCCCTGTGGCAGTCTCTCCTCTCCTCTGCTCCATTCTCTCTTCCCTGTGGCAGTCTCTCCTCTCCTCTGCTCCATTCTCTCTTCCCTGTGGCAGTCTCTCCTCTCCTCTGCTCCATTCTCTCTTCCCTGTGGCAGTCTCTCCTCTCTCTGCTCTCTCCTCCCTCCTCTCCTCTGCTCCATTCTCTCTTCCCTGTGGCAGTCTCTCCTCTCCTCTGCTCCATTCTCTCTTCCCTGTGGCAGTCTCTCCTCTCCTCTGCTCCATTCTCTCTTCCCTGTGGCAGTCTCTCCTCTCCTCTGCTCCATTCTCTCTTCCCTGTGGCAGTCTCTCCTCTCCTCTGCTCCATTCTCTCTTCCCTGTGGCAGTCTCTCCTCTCCTCTGCTCCATTCTCTCTTCCCTGTGGCAGTCTCTCTCTCCTCTCCTCCGCCTCCATTCTCTCTTCCCTGTGGCAGTCTCTCCTCTCCTCTGCTCCTTTCTCTCTTCCCTGTGGCAGTCTCTCCTCTCCTCCGCTCCATTCTCTCTTCCCTGTGGCAGTCTCTCCTCTCCTCTGCTCCATTCTCTCTCCCCTGTGGCAGTCTCTCCTCTCCTCTGCTCCATTCTCTCTTCCCTGTGGCAGTCTCTCCTCTCCTCTGCTCCATTCTCTCTTCCCTGTGGCAGTCTCTCCTCTCCTCCGCTCCATTCTCTCTTCCCTGTGGCAGTCTCTCCTCTCCTCTGCTCCATTCTCTCTTCCCTGTGGCAGTCTCTCCTCTCCTCTGCTCCATTCTCTCTTCCCTGTGGCAGTCTCTCCTCTCCTCTGCTCCATTCTCTCTTCCCTGTGGCAGTCTCTCCTCTCCTCTGCTCCATTCTCTCTTCCCTGTGGCAGTCTCTCCTCTCCTCTCCTCTGCTCCATTCTCTCTTCCCTGTGGCAGTCTCTCCTCTCCTCTGCTCCTTTCTCTCTTCCCTGTGGCAGTCTCTCCCTCTCTCTGCTCCATTCTCTCTTCCCTGTGGCAGTCTCTCCTCTCCTCTGCTCCATTCTCTCTTCCCTGTGGCAGTCTCTCCTCTCCTCTGCTCCATTCTCTCTTCCCTGTGGCAGTCTCTCCTCTCCTCTGCTCCATTCTCTTCCCTGTGGCAGTCTCTCCTCTCCTCTGCTCCATTCTCTCTTCCCTGTGGCAGTCTCTCCTCTCCTCTGCTCCATTCTCTCTTCCCTGTGGCAGTCTCTCCTCTCCTCCGCTCCATTCTCTCTTCCCTGTGGCAGTCTCTCCTCTCCTCCGCTCCATTCTCTCTTCCCTGTGGCAGTCTCTCCTCTCCTCTGCTCCATTCTCTCTTCCCTGTGGCAGTCTCTCCTCTCCTCCGCTCCATTCTCTCTTCCCTGTGGCAGTCTCTCCTCTCCTCTGCTCCATTCTCTCTTCCCTGTGGCAGTCTCTCCTCTCCTCTGCTCCATTCTCTCTTCCCTGTGGCAGTCTCTCCTCTCCTCTGCTCCATTCTCTCTTCCCTGTGGCAGTATCTCCTCTCCTCTGCTCTTTCCTCACTTTCCGTCTGATCAATTACAGAGCACGGGGGAGGTTTGGTCTCTTGTGAGGAGGGGTCAGAGCGATGGAGTCCACAGCGGATCCTAAAAGGCAGGGGGGAGTACAGGCTTTCTTCCTTTATTTCCTGTCTTTCTTCTTCACTTGCCTTGTTTCTTAGTAAAAATATGTGTGTATCTTTGATATGACTGTGGAGTACAGTACTGGTGTGTGTGTGTATCTCAGATATGACTGTGGAGTACAGTACTGGTGTGTTTATCTCTGATATGACTGTGGAGTACAGTACTGATGTGTGTGTGTATCTCTGATATGACTGTGGAGTACAGTACTAGTGTGTTTATCTCCGATATGACTGTGGAGTACAGTACTGGTGTGTGTATCTCTGATATGACTGTGGAGTACAGTACTGGTGTGTGTATCTCTGATATGACTGTGGAGTACAGTACTGGTGTGTGTGTGTGTATCTCTGATATGACTGTGGAGTACAGTACTAGTGTGTTTATCTCTGATATGACTGTTGAGAACAGTACTAGTGTGTTTATCTCTGATATGACTGTGGAGTACAGTACTGGTGTGTTTATCTCTGATATGACTGTGGAGTACAGTACTAGTGTGTTTATCTCTGATATGACTGTGGAGTACAGTACTGGTGTGTTTATCTCTGATATGACTGTGGAGTACAGTACTGGTGTGTGTATCTCTGATATGACTGTGGAGTACAGTACTGGTGTGTTTATCTCTGATATGACTGTGGAGTACAGTACTGGTGTGTTTATCTCTGATATGACTGTGGAGTACAGTACTGGTGTGTGTATCTCTGATATGACTGTGGAGTACAGTACTGGTGTGTTTATCTCTGATATGACTGTGGAGTACAGTACTGGTGTGTGTATCTCTGATATGACTGTGGAGTACAGTACTGGTGTGTGTATCTCTGATATGACTGTAGTGTGTATTCTGTACTGTGTTACTGTGTACTACTGTAGTGTGTATTCTGTACTGTGTTACTGTGTACTACTGTAGTGTGTATTCTGTACTGTGTTACTGTGTACTACTGTAGTGTGTATTCTGTACTGTGTTACTGTGTACTACTGTAGTGTGTATTCTGTACTGTGTTACTGTGTACAACTGTAGTGTGTATTCTGTACTGTGTTACTGTGTACTACTGTAGTGTGTATTCTGTACTGTGTGTCATTGCTGATGACTGAGCTGTAATCCCCTGATAATACACTGACTCAGAGAAGATAGACTGAGAAGGAGGGAGAGATAGAGATGGGGGAGAGAGAGAGATGTACGTGAGAGAGAGATGGGAGAGAGAGATGGACATGAGAGAGGGAGGAGAGATAGATGGAAGAGAAATAGATGGGAGAGAGAGATGAGAGAGAGAGAGAGAGAGAGAGAGAGAGAGAGAGAGAGAGAGAGAGAGAGAGAGAGATAGAGACGACACCTTATTGCCTACACCTATGTAGTCCTTTCAAAGTCCTCTCAAGTCTCAGTGATGGGTTAGGGGTCTATTAAGTATTGGCTGGAAAAATCAATGACGGGTTGATGTAATCCTTAATTAGCATGAGGAGATAAAGAGGAATAAAGAAGCGAGGAGAGAATGAAGCGATGGTCGTCATGGAGATGAGAATGGCGCAGTGGACGGACAGCTGTTGTGTGCTGTGTCCGTTCAATCAAAATCAATATCAGGAAGTTTCCAAGTTTGCCACCAACAAGAAAACTGAAGCAATCAAGCAAATCTATTGGATTAGATCTCTTTCTCTCATTATTCTGTGTGTCACTAAGGTAAGGGAAGGCTCTAGACTATTTATAATCACTTCAAAGACTACCTGTCAATTGAAGGTTTCTCTCTCTCTCTCTCTCTCTCTCTCTCTCTCTCTCTCTCTCTCTCAGTACTGTGTTAGACAGAGAGAGATAGAGAGAGAGAGAGAGAGAGAGAGACACACAACTTTCCACTGGTAATGAAAATACTAAAAAGATCATTCCATATTTGGCTCCACCTAAATTCAAGTCCAAATTCATGTCTCTGATTTAAAGCACTTCAAACCCAAGAGCTGAGCACAGAAACAAGCCCTCTCAGTCAGCTGGTGTTGGACCTCGCCAACCAAGCTGACACCAGAACTGCTTCAAAAGAAAAAATTCCAATAAACACAAATCTAATTAATAAACAAAAAACTATCTTGAACCAATCAAATAACTCCTATTTACAACATTTGAAAAACTAAACAAAATCCCAAAGCCTACGAAGTTTCTATCTGGCCCTAAACAGAGATATGAATTGGCTGATTATCTCTACTCTGTCAGAGATACGAAGCAGAGACAGATCCTTACCAAGTACCACCGATTGGCAATAGAAACCGGCAGACATAAAAAGACATGGCTACCCAAAGAGGAGCGTGTATGTGGTCACTGCACGACAGGGGAGGTAGAGACAGAGATGCACTTTCTCCTTTACTGTGATAAATATTCCTCACAAAGAGATTCATTATTCACAAAAGCAAAACAATACTAACTTATAAGCAACGGCTCCTCCTGCAACCAAATCTGTATTTGCCTGAGGAACCCTGAATAATAACTTCTGCATAGTTAGTTGTATTATCAACCCCTTCACCGCCCCCCCCCCCCCCCCTCTTCAGAAGGATTCATATCTTTTAGTTGTATTATTAACCCTTCACCCCCCCTCTTCAGAAGGATTCATATCTTTTAGTTGTATTATTAACCCCTTCACCCCCCTCTTCAGAAGGATTCATATCTTTTAGTTGTATTATTAACCCCTTCACCACCCCCTCTTCAGAAGGATTCATATCTTTTAGTTGTATTATTAACCCTTCACCCCCTCTTCAGAAGGATTCATATCTTTGAGTTGTATTATTAACCCCTTCACCACCCCCCCTCTTCAGAAGGATTCATTACATTTACATTTAAGTCATTTAGCAGACGCTCTTATCCAGAGCGACTTACAAATTGGTGCATTCACCTTATGACATCCAGTGGAGCAGCATATCTTTTAGTTGTATTATTAACCCCTTCACCCCCCTCTTCAGAAGGATTCATATCTTTTAGTTGTATTATTAACCCCTTCACCCCTCTTCAGAAGGATTCATATCTTCACACAGCTCTTTCTGTAAATGTGTTAATTTTATATTAATTTTATATTATTATTTGGAAAGAAATCCTTACAGTTAACATCATTCAGTGTTAGGGAGAGAGAGAGAAAGGGGAGGATGTCGGTCTCAGAACAAAGCCGCTCATTGATTGGGTAATGAGATATTAACTGCAGATTCCAGAGTGTATGCTTGTGTGTGTGTGTGTGTGTGTGTGTGTGTGTGTGTGTGTGTGTGTGTGTGTGTGTGTGTGTGTGTGTGTGTGTGTGTGTGTGTGTGTGTGTGTGTGTGTGTGTGTGTGTGTGTGTGGTCTTACTTTACTATGCTTTTGGGTTCCAAAAGTCCACACAAGGAAAAAGTGACAACTGGGGACATTTCGCCAGTTACCGAAATGAAAAGTGCTATTTTAGGCTTAACTTTTTTGCGGGGGTTAAAATTAGGGTTAGGAGTTAGGGTTAGGGTTAGGGTTAGGAGTTAGGGTTAGGTTTAGTTTTAGGGTTAGGGGATGTCTTGTCTTTGGCTATGCCGGATTAAGTTATATGGCATGCTAGTCTATAAAATAATTTCTCTGTAATTAATGTTACCTGATTGGGCTAATCATGTAAATGTAATTAACTAGAGAGTCGGGCACCACAAAATAATATTTATAGAGATTTTATCTTCCGAATAAACTCTTAAAGACTTATTAATCTTTTGCATCAATAGAAGTCAATATTTAATCGTCACATTTTTCAGTCTCATCTGAATTTTGTAAATTCTTGGTTCTTCACAAACCCTGGCTAACAAGTTGAATCAGCAATACAAAATTTGGTTTAATTATTTATTTTACTAAATACCTAAATAATCACACAGATTGGATCATACATTGATTGCAAATTATGTCATAAAGAAAATGTCCCTGGTGGACGGAACAGAAACGACGACTGGTTACACAAAGAGAGGGGGTTGGGTTTGAGTGAAAGAGCGGGAAGACTGAGTAACAAAGGAAGAAGCTGTGCTATCGTAAATACAGTATCTTATGCATTCTAAATTACCCCCATTTGGAAAAGGAGAATGCAATAAATATTTACTCTGAGCTGCACTTCGGTAGATTGGTCGTCGATGGGAAGGCCGGTTTGTCCTTTATGGATCTCTGGTCCTCTGAAGAAAGTCTAGTGGTGAACTGGAGCGTGGTAGAAGGGATACTCTGTCTGTCCTCTCCTAGCCCACGTTTAGCGACTGCTGCTAACTCAACGGCTAGGAGATATCACTTCTGGAGTGAATAAGAGTTCAACGTTCATGCCAAGTTGCCATGCTATATGCTCATACTATATTCTGGCTGGTATAGTCGAAATTCATCCTTCCGGCATGTAGGTCGTCACCTTCACATTGAAATTCTATGTTAATTTCGTTAGGTTCTCTAAGGTTGGCTTAGTTCTGTAGGTGACCTTTGCCCTTTCGACGTGGGGACCTCAAGTCCACACGTCCTTGGAACAGCTTATTATCTGATTCCTTTTAAACATAGGACTGTCGCCCAAACATCCTCGGAACAGGAAGTTCCATTTTCGTCAAGGGCTTTATATAGGAGGGTAGAGAAGGGCGATTTTCATAGTTTAAAACCATGTCTGTTCACATGGGCAGGGCCACTGAGTTGAGCATAGTTTACTCTATGACTAACCATTCTCTCATTAAGAAGCTAAATTACATTTAATCTTTTCACAAATAGTTTAATATTTAAACATTACAATTGCACAATAAATCCATGTGAATCTGATAACTATAATGTGTAGACTTTCCAAGATACAGTTTATGTCATCCTATCATCAGTAATAATGTCTCAGACACCAACTAATCTGGCATCATATTCATTTAGTACCAACACATATTTTCAGCCTGTTGGATTACTGAAATAGGGTTCCTTTCCCCCCACCTTTTGATGTTCCCAGACTCTCTGTGTTTAACAAAGGCTTTTCAAGAGTCCTTTTGTAGAGTCAAGAGGAAAGGGAGAAAGGCATTTATGGGGGGGTCATAAACCTCACCCACAGCCCAACGTCATAACAGGGTTAAGGTCAGTTAAACCAATGTGTGTTTGTGTGTGTGTGTCACTCTGGTATAAATGATTCGGGAGACAGACGCATGGAACGCGTAATATTTTGTTTTATTGTACCCAAACTACAGGGTGCCGTGTAAAGGCACGGGACGAAGACCAAACAAATACGTAACAAAAACACAGGGTCGAAACCCAAAACAAATGAGCGAGGAGTACCTTGAATAAATAACACGCGCACATATTGATTAACACACGGGACAAGACCCGAAATCATCTGCGCAATCCACAAGGCCACGAAAGCCCAAAACACACAGCATAGGTACTCACACCACCAACGGACATTGTAACAATAATTGACAGCCCCATGGAAACCAAAGGGCTCACTTATATCCGTAATAATCAGAGGGAATAGGGTACAGGTGTGCGTAATGAATGTTCCGGAAGGAATCCGTGACTGTGTGTGTGTGTGTGTGTGTGTGTGTGTGTGTGTGTGTGTGTGTGTGTGTGTGTGTGTGTGTGTGTGTGTGTGTGTGTGTGTGTGTGGTCACTATGTCCCAATTTCCTTCAGTGAAACCAAACTAACTAACAAAAGAGAAACCTTACAAGGAAGACGTTACACACACACACTCACACAAACATCACAAAAACACACACAGTGAGGCGTCGGCCTGCTCATTTGCATGACAAAGGCCTAGTTAATTATTTAGCGAGTCTTATTTGATCAATACAGGGGAGCTGTATCCCAATGCCGGGGCAATCTGAGCCAGAGGATTTTTCTTTAAGCCTTCATTATTCATAAGAGAGAGATAAAGTGGGGAACGAGAGAGAAGAATGGAGGGAGAGAGGGATAGGGAGCGACAACACAGCCGGTCGGGTTCTGTTTCATGTGTTCTAAAGGTTTTTCTTGTTTCTCTGGTGATTAATATTTTAGAGTGTGTTGCAACTTAGACGGGACCTTTATTTTCAATGGAGGTGAAATAAGGGAGAAGGGTAAGGGTGTGACATCGCTGCGGTGTGTAGAGGATCAGGGGGTCGCTGACCCAGAACGCTGACGGTACGGTAGGAGAACAGTAACACACAGAATGAGGTGTGTGTGTGCATGTCTGTCTGTGTGTGTGTGCGTGTGTGTGTGCAGTTATTTACTGAGTCACATCCTTTTTTCAACCCTTCCCCAACTTCCTCCTATCTTACTATCCTCCTATCCTCCTCCTGTCCCTCTTATCTTACTATCCTCCTCCTGTCCTTCTCCTATCCTCCCATCCCTCCTCCCATCCCTTTTAGGGGTGCCTGTCTGGTGAGATGTTCCAGTCTCAACAGTAATATTTGCCTTCGATATCAAATATACAGTGCCTTGCGAAAGTATTCGGCCCCCTTGAACTTTGCGACCTTTTGCCACATTTCAGGCTTCAAACATAAAGATATAAAACTGTATTTTTTTGTGAAGAATCATCAACAAGTGGGACACAATCATGAAGTGGAATGACATTTATTGGATATTTCAAACTTTTTTAACAAATCAAAAACTGAAAAATTGGGCATGCAAAATTATTCAGCCCCTTTACTTTCAGTGCAGAAAACTCTCTCCAGAAGTTCAGTGAGGATCTCTGAATGTTCCAATGTTGACCTAAATGACTAATGATGATAAATACAATCCACCTGTGTGTAATCAAGTCTCCGTATAAATGCACCTGCACTGTGATAGTCTCAGAGGTCCGTTAAAAGCGCAGAGAGCATCATGAAGAACAAGGAACACACCAGGCAGGTCCGAGATACTGTTGTGAAGAAGTTTAAAGTCGGATTTGGATACAAAAAGATTTCCCAAGCTTTAAACATCCCAAGGAGCACTGTGCAAGCGATAATATTGAAATGGAAGGAGTATCAGACCACTGCAAATCTACCAAGACCTGGCCGTCCCTCTAAACTTTCAGCTCATACAAGGAGAAGACTGATCAGAGATGCAGCCAAGAGGCCCATGATCACTCTGGATGAACTGCAGAGATCTACAGCTGAGGTGGGAGACTCTGTCCATAGGACAACAATCAGTCATATATTGCACAAATCTGGCCTTTATGGAAGAATGGCAAGAAGAAAGCCATTTCTTAAAGATATCCATAAAAAGTGTTGTTTAAAGTTTGCCACAAGCCACCTGGGAGACACACCAAACATGTGGAAGAAGGTGCTCTGGTCAGATGAAACCAAAATTGAACTTTTTGGCAACAATGCAAAACGTTATGTTTGGCGTAAAAGCAACACAGCTCATTACCCTGACCACACCATCCCTACTGTCAAACATGGTGGTGGCAGCATCATGGTTTGGGCTTGCTTTTCTTCAGCAGGGACAGGGAAGATGGTTCAAATTGATGGGAAGATGGATGGAGCCAAATACAGGACCATTCTGGAAGAAAACCTGATGGAGTCTGCAAAAGACCTGAGACTGGGACGGAGATTTGTCTTCCAACAAGACAATGATCCAAAACATAAAGCAAAATCTACAATGGAATGGTTCAAAAAGAAACATATCCAGGTGTTAGAATGGCCAAGTCAAAGTGGAAAGAACTGAAAACTGCTGTTCACAAATGCTCTCCATCCAACCTCACTGAGCTCGAGCTGTTTTGCAAGGAGGAATGGGAAAAAATGTCAGTCTCTCGATGTGCAAAACTGATAGAGACATACCCCAAGCGACTTACAGCTGTAATCGCAGCAAAAGGTGGCGCTACAAAGTATTAACTTAAGGGGGCTGAATAATTTTGCACGCCCAATTCTTCAGTTTTTGATTTGTTAAAAAAGTTTGAAATATCCAATAAATGTCGTTCCACTTCATGATTGTGTCCCACTTGTTGTTGATTCTTCACAAAAAAATACAGTTTTATATCTTTATGTTTGAAGCCTGAAATGTGGCAAAAGGTCGCAAAGTTCAAGGGGGCCGAATACTTTCGCAAGGCACTGTATGTCTGTAGATGTTGGGCGATTAGGCCTGGCTCGCAGTAGGCAAACAAATTCATCCCAAAGGTGGTTGGTGGTGATGAGGTTAGGGCTTTGTGCAGGCAAGTCAAGTTCTTCCACACCACTCTTGATAAACCATTTCTGTATGGACCTTGCATTGTGCAAGGGGGCATTGTCATGCTGAAACAAGAAAGGGCCTTCCCCAAACTGTTGCCACATTGTAGGAAGCAATTAATCGCCTAGAATGTCATTGTATGCTGTAGCGTTAAGATTAACCTTCAGTGGAACTAAGGGGCCAAGCCCAAACCATAAAAAATAGCCCCAGACCATAATTCCTCCTCCACCAAACTTTACAGTTAGACCTATGCATTGGGCCAGATAGCGTTCTCCTGGCATCCGCCAAATCCAGATTCGTTCGTCGTACTGCCAGATGGTGAAGCGTGATTCATCACTCCAGAGAAGGCGTTTCCACTGCTAAGGAGTCCACTGACGGCGAGCTTTACACCACTCCAGACGACGCTTAGCATTACGCATGGTGATCTTAGGCGTGTGTCATGAAAACCCATTTAATGAATGATCAGTTATTGTGTTGACGTTGCTTCGAGACAGTTTGGAACTCGGTAGTGAGTGTTGCAACCGAGGACAGACGTTTTTTACTCGCTGCACGCCTCAGCACTCAACCTTCCCATTCTGTGAGCTTTTGTGGCCTACCACTATGCGGCTGAGCCATTGTTGCTCCCAGATGTTTTTCCGCTTCACAGTAGCAGCATTTACAGCTGGCCAGAGCAACTCTAGCAGGGCATACATTTTACAAACTGACTTGTTGAAAAGGTGGCATCTGGTGTGTGTGAGTGAGTGTGTGTGTGTGTGTGTGTGTGTGTGTGTGTGTGTGTGTGTGTGTGTATATATATATTTTTATATATATATATATATATATATATATATATATATTACTCACAGGTACTGTACGTGTTCCAATTCCAAAGGATAGTGTCCGATAGGGTTGAGTAAGAACACTGTGTGTGTTAGCCTAACTGTAACCTCTTCATGGGGACTGGAGAACAGTGAACACCTAACCCTAAAACTAGCCCTAACCCTTAACCTTAACCTAATTCTGACCCTAACGCTAATTCTAACCTTAACCCTAAACCCTCTAGAAATAGCATTTGACCTCGCGGGGACCAACAAAATGTCACTAGTTGGTTAAATGTTGGTTTTCTTACTGTTATTTTGGGGACTTCTGGTCCCCACAAGAATAGTTAAACACGTCCACACACACAGAGGCAAACATCCAGCTGCTACAAACATCCATAATTGGTCCCTGGCTGAGAATGGGAGCAATTTTATTGACTTGTCTGCTCATTTAGATAGAGTTGCATCAGGGGGTTTTACATGGTCAGGAAGGCTCTTCCTCATCTCAGGTTTATAGGAGAAATAGCCACATTTTGTTAAATGGCAGAAGAGAAAACAACCCTATAAGGAAACAAGGCGAGACCTAAGTGCGGACACAGGAAGCAGATGGTTGAGCTCTGATATTTATTCATCCAATGGGTAGGCAAAAAGGTAGGTCGGGGAAAGGCGAGAGTTCATAAACCGGGTCAGAGTCCAAAACAGTACCAGACGAAGGGCAGTCTCAAGGTCAGGCCAGGCAGGGGTTCAGTAACCAGATCCGAGTCCAAACAGTACAAGGGGATAGGCAGGCTTGAAGACAGAACAGGCAGAGTGGTCAGGCAGGTGGGTTCCGAGTCAGGACTAGCAGAGTGGTCAGGCAGGTGGGTTCGGAGTCAGGACAAGCAGAGTGGTCAGGCAGGTGGGTTCGGAGTCAGGACAAGCAGAGTGGTCAGGCAGGTGGGTTCGGAGTCAGGACAAGCAGAGTGGTCAGGCAGGTGGGTTCGGAGTCAGGACAAGCAGAGTGGTCAGGCAGGTGGGTTCGGAGTCAGGACAAGCAGAGTTGTCAGGCAGGTGGGTTCGGAGTCAGGACAGGCAAGGGTCGAAACCAGGATGACTAGAAACAAAAGAGACTGGGGGAAAAAAATAGGAGCAAAGAAAACCGTTGGTTGAATTGGCAAACAAGACGAAATGGCACAGAGAGGCAGGAAAAAACAGAGATTTATACACCTGGGATAATAAGCGACACCTGGAGGGGACGGAGATAATCACAAGGACAGGTGAAACAGATCAGGATGTGACAAACCTGGTCCTGAAACAACCTCTAGCCATCTACACCTACAGCGTTGCAGATCTGAGACTGAGAGAGTCAGATAGGGGAATAATGATTCATATTAGACTGAGAGAGTCAGATAGGTAAATAATGGTTGATATTAGACTGAGAGAGTCAGATAGGTGAATAATGGTTGATATTAGACTGAGAGAGTCAGATAGGTGAATAATGGTTCATATTAGACTGAGAGAGCCAGATAGGTGAATAATGGTTGATATTAGACTGAGAGAGTCAGATAGGTGAATAATGGTTGATATTAGACTGAGAGAGTCAGATAGGTGAATAATGGTTGATATTAGACTGAGAGAGTCAGATAGGGGAATAATGGTTGATATTAGACTGAGAGAGTCAGATAGGTAAATAATGGTTGATATTAGACTGAGAGAGTCAGATAGGGGAATAATGGTTGATATTAGACTGAGAGAGTCAGATAGGGGAATAATGGTTGATATTAGACTGAGAGAGTCAGATAGGTGAATAATGGTTGATATTAGACTGAGAGAGTCAGATAGGTGAATAATGGATATTAGACTGAGAGAGTCAGATAGGTGAATAATGGTTGATATTAGACTGAGAGAGTCAGATAGGTGAATAATGGTTGATATTAGACTGAGAGAGTCAGATAGGGGAATAATGGTTGATATTAGACTGAGAGAGTCAGATAGGTGAATAATGGTTGATATTAGACTGAGAGAGTCAGATAGGTGAATAATGGTTGATATTAGACTGAGAGAGTCAGATAGGTGAATAATGGTTGATATTAGACTGAGAGAGTCAGATAGGTGAATAATGGTTGATATTAGACTGAGAGAGTCAGATAGGTGAATAATGGTTGATATTAGACTGAGAGAGTCAGATAGGGAATAATGGTTGATATTAGACTGAGAGAGTCAGATAGGTGAATAATGGTTGATATTAGACTGAGAGAGTCAGATAGGGGAATAATGGTTGATATTAGACTGAGAGAGTCAGATAGGTGAATAATGGAATAATTGATATTAGACTGAATAATGGTTGATAGTCAGATAGGTGAATAATGGTTGATATTAGACTGAGAGAGTCAGATAGGTGAATAATGGTTGATATTAGACTGAGAGAGTCAGATAGGTGAATAATGGTTGATATTAGACTGAGAGAGTCAGATAGGGGAATAATGGTTGATATTAGACTGAGAGAGTCAGATAGGTAAATAATGGTTGATATTAGACTGAGAGAGTCAGATAGGTGAATAATGGTTGATATTAGACTGAGAGAGTCAGATAGGTAAATAATGGTTGATATTAGACTGAGAGAGTCAGATAGGTAAATAATGGTTGATATTAGACTGAGAGAGTCAGATAGGTGAATAATGGTTGATATTAGACTGAGAGAGTCAGATAGGTAAATAATGGTTGATATTAGACTGAGAGAGTCAGATAGGTGAATAATGGTTGATATTAGACTGAGAGAGTCAGATAGGTGAATAATGGTTGATATTAGACTGAGAGAGTCAGATAGGTGAATAATGGTTGATATTAGACTGAGAGAGTCAGATAGGTGAATAATGGTTGATATTAGACTGAGAGAGTCAGATAGGGGAATAATGGTTCATATTAGACTGAGAGAGTCAGATAGGTGAATAATGGTTGATATTAGACTGAAAGAGTCAGATAGGTGAATAATGGTTGATATTAGACTGAGAGAGTCAGATAGGTGAATAATGGTTCATATTAGACTGAGAGAGTCAGATAGGTGAATAATGGTTGATATTAGACTGAGAGAGTCAGATAGGTGAATAATGGTTGATATTAGACTGAGAGAGTCAGATAGGTGAATAATGGTTGATATTAGACTGAGAGAGTCAGATAGGTGAATAATGGTTGATATTAGACTGAGAGAGTCAGATAGGTGAATAATGGTTGATATTAGACTGAGAGAGTCAGATAGGTGAATAATGGTTGATATTAGACTGAGAGAGTCAGATAGGGGAATAATGGTTGATATTAGACTGAGAGAGTCAGATAGGTGAATAATGGTTGATATTAGACTGAGAGAGTCAGATAGGGGAATAATGGTTGATATTAGACTGAGAGAGTCAGATAGGTGAATAATGGTTGATATTAGACTGAGAGAGTCAGATAGGTGAATAATGATTCATATTAGACTGAGAGAGTCAGATAGGTGAATAATGGTTGATATTAGACTGAGAGAGTCAGATAGGTGAATAATGGTTGATATTAGACTGAGAGAGTCAGATAGGTGAATAATGGTTGATATTAGACTGAGAGAGTCAGATAGGTGAATAATGATTCATATTAGACTGAGAGAGTCAGATAGGGGAATAATGGTTGATATTAGACTGAGAGAGTCAGATAGGTGAATAATGGTTGATATTAGACTGAGAGAGTCAGATAGGGGAATAATGGTTGATATTAGACTGAGAGAGTCAGATAGGTGAATAATGGTTGATATTAGACTGAGAGAGTCAGATAGGGGAATAATGGTTGATATTAGACTGAGAGAGTCAGATAGGTGAATAATGGTTGATATTATACTGAGAGAGTCAGATAGGTGAATAATGGTTGATATTAGACTGAGAGAGTCAGATAGGGGAATAATGGTTGATATTAGACTGAGAGAGTCAGATAGGTGAATAATGGTTCATATTATACACATATAATGCGATGCCACCCAAACACTTCTGTTTTGTCAGACGTCAAATTACAACATTTGTTTACAACTTAATGCCGTGCTCTTGGATATCTCTGTCTGAAACTGTTGGTCTTCTCTGAGCTGCTTGGCTATTCCATAGGAGTACATTCTTAAGTACCTCTGACTGCAATGTTATCTAAATCCTGTTGTCTAAAGCTTTGAGTCTGGATGTTAAGTTAGGATTGAGTCCACAGTCTGTCTGGTTTATACTGTGTGTTGTTAATTGCTACTAATACGAAGTGTCAGATGTGTGTACTAAGAAGTGTGTCAATGTATTAGGCCTATTGGGAGATTAGTCCTGGACTCAGACACTTATCCTGTCGTCTGATTGGACTAAGACCCTCTCAGCTGGCCAGTCAGAGCACCTGCTGGGATGTCATCTGAACTGCAGGGATCCCCAGAGATCTGGAGTAGAGCGAGAGAAAGAGAGAGAGCAAGAGAGGGGTGGGGGGGAGAAGGGAATGGAGAATGACAGAATGAAATAGAGACGAGAAAGAGAAAAAAGAGTGCCAGACAGACAGAAAGAGAGAGTGGCAGACAGACAGAAATAGAAAGAGAGAGTGGCAGCCAGTCAGAAAGAGAGAATGGCAGACAGACAGAAAGAGAGAATGGCAGACAGAAAGAGACAGAGAGAATGGCAGACAGACAGAAAGAAAAAGAGAGAATGGCAGACAGACAGAAAGAGAAAGAGAGAGTGGCAGACAGTCAGAAAGAGAGAATGGCAGACAGACAGAAAGAGAAAGAAAGAATGGCAGACAGACAGAAAGAGAAAGAGAGAGTGGCAGACATACAGAAAGAGAAAGATAGAATGGCAGACAGACAGAAACAGAGAATGGCAGACAGACAGAAAGAGAAAGAGAGAATGGCAGACAGACAGAAAGAGAAAGAGAGAGTGGCAGACAGACAGAGGATAAATAGATGTCATATTCTGTCCAATTTGCACCATTTAAAGAGTATACAGTATATTTGGACCAGACATGTCTTTCTTCCTCTCCTCTTTATGTCTGTCTATCCAGTGTCTTCCCTCCCTAGACTCGCCTCTTCCCCTCGTCCTCCTGAAAGTTATTACTGAGAAGTTATGCAGTAAAGCAACAGCCAGATGGACATCATGGCACTATGCTGTTAGGTATTGGCAGGATGTTATACTGTTATACTGTTTCTGTCTGTCTGTCTGCTATTTTGTCCTCTCATGATTCATCATTGTCCTTAAAGAAGAGGTTCCTCTGTTTGTGAGTGTGTGTGTCTGCGCGTCTGTGTGTGTGAGTGAATGAGTGAGTGTGTGATTGTTTACCACCCTTCAGGGAGAGTAATGAAGGAGAAAAAGAGCTAGAATAGTGTAAACACAGCAGAGCCAATGAGATGACAGAGAACATGACACAACCAATCACTAACAAGACTCTGGAGAAGACATGACATCTATTTCACCTGTACAAGATGTCGGTATCACAATACTGATGAGGCGGAAGGGAAACTCTCACACACTCTCACACACACAGGGTGTTTTTCAATACGGATACCTCCGTGCTCCGAGCACACAAATTAGGAGGAAGGGTCAGTGCCTGGAACCAAATCCAACTTTGCTAAACGGAGGACGGAGGGCACTTCACGGATGCGTACTTAGTTTGTACACATTTTGAAGCATGCATCGAAGTAAGCTTCAGCTGATATTTTTCACAGCGAAATATGATGCAACCGTGTAAAACAATTGTGGACAAATAAACTCCTACTTTGGAAGTAAAAGCTGCCCATTTACAGTACATGGCATATGTTGACTGAATACATTATCTTGACACATGCTGTGGTCATTTAACTGGCTGAGATGCACTGTAGTGTGTGTTGATCACATGTTAATCGAAGCCCATGTTGAGTCAAAGCTACTGTTGATATTTACCCACTGAATGAGTAAATTAAAAAAGTACAAGTAGAAAGAAGGCCAGGGGAAGCAGCATCTAGAATATCATAATTACAGAGTTGTAGACACTGTGGAATGGTTGTTTGTCTGTCTAGGGTTCCACAATCCGAC
This sequence comes from Oncorhynchus nerka, assembly GCF_034236695.1. Lineage (NCBI taxonomy): Eukaryota > Metazoa > Chordata > Actinopteri > Salmoniformes > Salmonidae > Oncorhynchus > Oncorhynchus nerka. The sequence continues at coordinate 18,580,898 of NC_088400.1, read as the reverse complement.
TGACTTGCTAGGGTCATCGCAGAGCCAATGAGACACTTGTGTTTATGGAAGGGATGTGGTCGCATAAAGGACCTTTGTGTGTGTTTGTGTGTGTGTGTGTGTGTGTGTGTGTGTGTGTGTGTGTGTGTGTGTGTGTGTGTGTGTGTGTGTGTGTGTGTGTGTGTGTGTGTGCTAACTGCAGCGGTACAGTGATCAATCTAGTTTTAATCTGACTGTGTGCGTTAGTGTCCCCAGAAAAATAATGCCTGTAATTTCCCCTCTCTTCTCCCTGCTCTAGCACATACACACACACACACACACACACACACACACACACACACACACACACACACACACACACACACACATATGCACTGAACAAAAGTATAAACGCAACATGTAATGTGTTGGTCCCATGTGTCATGAGCTGAAATTAAAGATCCCATGACATTTTCCATTAGCACAAAAAGCATATTTCTCTCAAATATTGTGTGCTCATTTGTTTACAACCCTATTAGTGAGCATTTCTCCTTTGCCAAGATAATCCATCCACCTGTCAGGTGTGGCATATCAAGAAGCTGATTAAATAACATGATAATTACAAAGGTGGGTTGGGGACAATAAAAGGCCACTCTAAAATGTGCAGTTCTGTCACACGACACAATGCCACAGATGTCTCAAGTTTTGAGGGAGCATGTCATTGGCATGCTGACTGCAGGAATGTCCACCAGAGCTGTTGCCAGAAAATGTAATGTTAATTTCTCTACCATAAGCCGCCTCCTTCGTTTTAGAGAATTTGTCTGTACATCCAACCAGCCTCACAACCACAGACCACTTGTATGTGGACGTGTCGGCGAGTGGTGTGCTGATGTCAACGTTGTGAACAGAGTGGCCCATGGTGGCGGTGGGGTTATGGTATGGGCAGACATAAGCTATGGACAATGAACACAATTGCATTATGGTAATTTGATTGCACAGAGATACCGTAACAGAGATTCTGAGGCCCATTGTCATGCCATTCATTCGCCGCCATTAACTCATGTTTCAGCATGATAATGCACAGCTCCATGTCGCAAGGATCTGTACACAATTCCTGGAAGCTGAAAATGTCCCAGTTCTTCCATGGCCTGCATTGAAGTCTACAACATAATTTTCTGCACATTCCCTGAAAAGAGTTCTTCCATTGCCTGCATGTCATCCATTGAGCATGTTTGGGATGCTCTGGATTGACATGTACGACAGCGATTCGCACAGCCATTGAAGAGGATTAGACATCAATCAACAACCGGATTAACTCTATGTGAAAGAGATGTGTCGCGCTGCATGAGGTCACACCAGATACTGACAGGTTTTTCACGCACATACTTATTTTTTAAAGGTACAGTATCTGTGACCAACAGATGCATATCGGTATTCCCAGTCATGTGAAATCCATAGATTAGAATTGATTTCAATTGACTGATTTCCTTAAATATAGAAAGGTACTTCACAGACAGAGAAAGTCATATAGAATTGTTCTTCAAAGACAGAAAGTCGTATAGAAGAGTCCTTCACAGACAGAGAGAGAGTCGTATAGAAGGGTCCTTCACAGACAGAGAGAGAGTCGTATAGAAGAGTCCTTCACAGACAGAGAGAGAGTCGTATAGAAGAGTCCATCACAGACAGAGAGAGAGTCGTATAGAAGGGTCCTTCACAGACAGAGAGAGAGTCGTATAGAAGGGTCCTTCAGACAGAGACAAATTCCCATAGAAGGGTCCTTCACAGACAGAGAGAAAGTCCCATAGAAGGGTCCTTCACAGACAGAGAGAAAGTCGTATAGAAGGGTCCTTCACAGATAAAGAGAAAGTCATATAGAAGGGTCCTTTACAGACAGAGAGAGAGTCGTATAGAAGAGTCCTTCACAGACAGAGAGAGAGTCGTATAGAATAGTCCTTCACAGACAGAGAGAGAGTCGTATAGAAGAGTCCTTCACAGACAGAGAGAGAGTCGTATAGAAGAGTCCTTCACAGACAGAGAGAGAGTCGTATAGAAGAGTCCTTCACAGACAGAGAGAGAGTCGTATAGAAGGGTCCTTCACAGAAAAAGAGAAAGTCATATAAGAAGGGTTCTTCAAAACAAGAAAGTCGTATAGAGGTGTACTTTACAGAGAGAGAGAGAGTTTTGTAGAAGGGTTCTTCACAGACAGAGAGAAAGTCCCATAGAAGGGTTCTTCACAGACAGAGAGAAAGTCCCATAGAAGGGTTCTTCACAGACAGAGAGAAAGTCCCATAGAAGGGTTCTTCACAGACAGAGAGAAAGTCCCATAGAAGGGTTCTTCACAGACAGAGAGAAAGTCCCATAGAAGGGTTCTTCAGACAGAAAGTCCCATAGAAGGGTTCTTCAGACAGAGAGAAAGTCCCATAGAAGGGTTCTTCAGACAGAGAGAAAGTCCCATAGAAGGGTCCTTTACAGACAGAGAAAGTCGTGTAGAAGGGTACTTCACAGACAGAGAGAAAGTCCCTCTTTCACAGACAGAGAGAAAGTCATCTAGTAGGGTCCTTTCTCAGACAGAGAAAGAGTCGCATGGAAGGGTCCTTCACAGACAGAGAAAGTTGCATAGAAGGGTACTTCACAGACAGAGAGAAAGTCATCTAGTAGGGTCCTTCACAGACAGAGAAAGAGTCGCATGGAAGGGTCCTTCACAGACAGAGAGAAAGTCATGTAGTAGGGTCCTTCACAGACAGAGAAAGAGTCGCATGGAAGGGTCCTTCACAGACAGAGAGAAAGTCATGTAGTAGGGTCCTTCACAGACAGAGAAAGAGTCGCATGGAAGGGTCCTTCACAGACAGAGAAAGAGTCGCATGAAAGGGTCCTTCACAGACAGAGAAAGAGTCGCATGGAAGGGTCCTTCACAGACAGAGAAAGAGTCGCATGGAAGGGTCCTTCACAGACAGAGAGAAAGTTGCATAGAAGAGTCATTCACAGACAGAAAATCAGTGGTAGAGATAAAACTCGATCAGAACCATTCTGTTGACATTTGCGTACACACTCGCACACAGAGTGCATGGCACTTAGTTAACATTAAAATGATTCAGAATAGCCTGGCTTGGCTTGGTCTTATCAGAGAAGGTGAGGTAGAGGTGAGAAGACATTCATTTATACTCTCTTTACTGACTCCTCTCATCTCCTAATAAATCCCTGTTACAGTTAGTCCCTGCTCTCTCTCTCTCTCTCTCTCTCTCTCTCTCTCTCTCTCTCTCTCTCTCTCTCTCTCTCTGTGTCTCCCACTGGGGGAGGTGACTGTAACCATTACAGTCAAATTAGACAATTAGCAGGTTAATTACTGAACTCCCTACATAAGAGCTATCATCGTTTTTCTAATGAACACTTCTTCTCAGAACAGTCCAGGAGGAGAAGAGGAGAGAAGTATAGGTGTGTGCTTTCCTTGGTGTGTACCTCTCTGATTTCAGAGTGTTTGAGGTTAAAGGGGAAATGGTTGCATCAAAGGAGTTCCTTTTGTTAGAGGACACTCTCTCCCCACGATCGTTCTCTCTTTCTCCCCTTCTCTGGAGAATGCATCAAACCCTCTCTCTCCAGCTTTTATACCCACTATCTGTCTATCGCTCTCTCTCTCTCTCATCCCTGACTTCACACAAACCTTTGCAAGTATTTCAGATTGTATTTTTTTTTATTTGAAGAGACTGAAAATGGATTTTCGTTTTAGAATGAAAATCACCCCTTAATTCAGAGTTTTGCAAGGACGTTTAATCTCACTGTCACATCGCAGAAAGAGTGCAGAAAAAAGGAAAACAATTCTAAGAGAATGGAAGGAAGAACAAATTAAGTGAGAGTTCAGAATGGATCCAGGTGTTCTCAGGAGGGTGTGTGTATTTAAACGTGTTAACCCTCGCAAGGCTGCAGGCCCAGACGGCATCCCCAGCCGCGCCCTCAGAGCATGCGCAGACCAGCTGGCCGGTGTGTTTACGGACATATTCAATCAATCCCTATACCAGTCTGCTGTTCCCACATGCTTCAAGAGGGCCACCATTGTTCCTGTTCCCAAGAAAGCTAAGGTAACTGAGCTAAACGACTACCGCCCCGTAGCACTCACTTCCGTCATCATGAAGTGCTTTGAGAGACTAGTCAAGGACCATATCACCTCCACCCTACCTGACACCCTAGACCCACTCCAATTTGCTTACCGCCCAAATAGGTCCACAGACGATGCAATCTCAACCACACTGCACACTGCCCTAACCCACCTGGACAAAAGGAATACCTATGTGAGAATGCTGTTCATCGACTACAGCTCGGCATTCAACACCATAGTACCCTCCAAGCTCGTCATCAAGCTCGAGACCCTGGGTCTCGACCCCGCCCTGTGCAACTGGGTACTGGACTTCCTGACGGGGCCCCCAGGTGGTGAGGGTAGGCAACAACATCTCCTCCCCGCTGATCCTCAACACGGGGGCCCCACAAGGGTGCGTTCTGAGCCCTCTCCTGTACTCCCTGTTCACCCACGACTGCGTGGCCACGCACACCTCCAACTCAATCATCAAGTTTGCGGACGACACAACAGTGGTAGGCTTGATTACCAACAACGACGAGACGGCCTACAGGGAGGAGGTGAGGGCCCTCGGAGTGTGGTGTCAGGAAAATAACCTCACACTCAACGTCAACAAAACTAAGGAGATGATTGTGGACTTCAGGAAACAGCAGAGGGAACACCCCCCTATCCACATCGATGGAACAGTAGTGGAGAGGGTAGCAAGTTTTAAGTTCCTCGGCATACACATCACAGACAAACTGAATTGGTCCACTCACACTGACAGCGTCGTGAAGAAGGCGCAGCAGCACCTCTTCAACCTCAGGAGGCTGAAGAAATTCGGCTTGGCACCAAAAGCACTCACAAACTTCTACAGATGCACAATCGAGAGCATCCTGGCGGGCTGTATCACCGCCTGGTACGGCAACTGCTCCGCCCTCAACCGTAAGGCTCTCCAGAGGGTAGTGAGGTCCGCACAACGCATCACCGGGGGCAAACTACCTGCCCTCCAGGACACCAACACCACCCGATGTTACAGGAAGGCCATAAAGATCATCAAGGACATCAACCACCCGAACCACTGCCTGTTCACCCCGCTATCATCCAGAAGGCGAGGTCAGTACAGGTGCATCAAAGCTGGGACCGAGAGACTGAAAAACAGCTTCTATCTCAAGGCCATCAGACTGTTAAACAGCCACCACTAACATTGAGTGGCTGCTGCCAACACACTGTCATTGACACTGACCCAACTCCAGCCACTTTAATAATGGGAATTGATGGGAAATGATGTAAATATATGACTAGCCACTTTAAACAATGCTACCTTATATAATGTTACTTACCCTATATTATTCATCTCATATGCATACGTATATACTGTACTCTAGATCATCGACTGCATCCTTATGTCACTAGCCACTTTAACTATGCCACTTTGTTTACTTTGTCTACATACTCATCTCATATGTATATACTGTACTCGATACCATCTACTGTATGCTGCTCTGTACCATCACTCATTCATATATCCATATGTACATACTCCTTATCCCCTTACACTGTACATTTACATTACATTTAAGTCATTTAGCAGACGCTCTTATCCAGAGCGACTTACAAATTGGTGCTTTCACCTTATGACATCCAGTGGAACAGCCACTTTACAATAGTGCATCTAGGTCTTGTAAGGGGGGAGGTGAGAAGGATTACTTTATCCTATCCTAGGTATTCCTTAAAGAGGTGGGGTTTCAGGTGTCTCCGGAAGGTGGTGATTGACTCCGCTGTCCTGGCGTCGTGAGGGAGTTTGTTCCACCATTGGGGGGCCAGAGCAGCGAACAGTTTTGACTGGGCTGAGCGGGAACTGTACTTCCTCAGTGGTAGGGAGGCGAGCAGGCCAGAGGTGGATGAACGCAGTGCCCTTGTTTGGGTGTAGGGCCTGATCAGAGCCTGGAGGTACTGAGGTGCCGTTCCCCTCCCAGCTCCGTAGGCAAGCACCATGGTCTTGTAGCGGATGCGAGCTTCAACTGGAAGCCAGTGGAGAGAGCGGAGGAGCGGGGTGACGTGAGAGAACTTGGGAAGGTTGAACACCAGACGGGCTGCGGCGTTCTGGATGAGTTGTAGGGGTTTAATGGCACAGGCAGGGAGCCCAGCCAACAGCGAGTTGCAGTAATCCAGACGGGAGATGACAAGTGCCTGGATTAGGACCTGCGCCGCTTCCTGTGTGAGGCAGGGTCGTACTCTGCGGATGTTGTAGAGCATGAACCTACAGGAACGGGCCACCGCCTTGATGTTATTTGAGAACGACAGGGTGTTGTCCAGGATCACGCCAAGGTTCTTAGCGCTCTGGGACGAGGACACAATGGAGTTGTCAACCGTGATGGCGAGATCATGGAACGGGCAGTCCTTCCCCGGGAGGAAGAGCAGCTCCGTCTTGCCGAGGTTCAGCTTGAGGTGATGGTCCGTCATCCACACTGATATGTCTGCCAGACATGCAGAGATGCGATTCGCCACCTGGTCGTCAGAAGGGGGAAAGGAGAAGATTAATTGTGTGTCGTCTGCATAGCAATGATAGGAGAGACCATGTGAGGTTATGACAGAGCCAAGTGACTTGGTGTATAGCGAGAATAGGAGAGGGCCTAGAACAGAGCCCTGGGGGACACCAGTGGTGAGAGCACGTGGTGAGGAGACGGATTCTCGCCACGCCACCTGGTAGGAGCGACCTGTCAGGTAGGACGCAATCCAAGCGTGGGCCGCGCCGGAGATGCCCAACTCGGAGAGGGTGGAGAGGAGGATCTGATGGTTCACAGTATCGAAGGCAGCCGATAGGTCTAGAAGGATGAGAGCAGAGGAGAGAGAGTTAGCTTTAGCAGTGCGGAGCGCCTCTGTGATACAGAGAAGAGCAGTCTCAGTTGAATGACTAGTCTTGAAACCTGACTGATTTGGATCAAGAAGGTCATTCTGAGAGAGATAGCGGGAGAGCTGGCCAAGGACGGCACGTTCAAGAGTTTTGGAGAGAAAAGAAAGAAGGGATACTGGTCTGTAGTTGTTGACATCGGAGGGATCGAGTGTAGGTTTTTTCAGAAGGGGTGCAACTCTCGCTCTCTTGAAGACGGGAGGGACGTAGCCAGCGGTCAGGGATGAGTTGATGAGCGAGGTGAGGTAAGGGAGAAGGTCACCGGAGATGGTCTGGAGAAGAGAGGAGGGGATAGGGTCAAGCGGGCAGGTTGTTGGGCGGCCGGCCGTCACAAGACGCGAGATGTCACCTGGAGAGAGAGGGGAGAAAGAGGTCAGAGCACAGGGTAGGGCAGTGTGAGCAGAACCAGCGGTGTCGTTTGACTTAGCAAACGAGGATCGGATGTCGTCGACCTTCTTTTCAAAATGGTTGACGAAGTCATCTGCAGAGAGGGAGGAGGGGGAGGGGGAGGAGGATTCAAGAGGGAGGAGAAGGTGGCAAAGAGCTTCCTAGGGTTAGAGGCAGATGCTTGGAATTTAGAGTGGTAGAAAGTGGCTTTAGCAGCAGAGACAGAGGAGGAAAATGTAGAGAGGAGGGAGTGAAAGGATGCCAGGTCCGCAGGGGAGGCGAGTTTTCCTCCATTTCCGCTCGGCTGCCCGGAGCCCTGTTCTGTGAGCTCGCAATGAGTCGTCGAGCCACGGAGCGGGAGGGGAGGACCGAGCCGGCCTGGAGGATAGGGGACATAGAGAGTCAAAGGATGCAGAAAGGGAGGAGAGGAGGGTTGAGGAGGCAGAATCAGGAGATAGGTTGGAGAAGGTTTGAGCAGAGGGAAGAGATGATAGGATGGAAGAGGAGAGAGTAGGGGGAGAGAGAGCGAAGGTTGGGACGGCGCGATACCATCCGAGTAGGGGCAGTGTGGGAAGTGTTGGATGAGAGCGAGAGGGAAAAGGATACAAGGTAGTGGTCGGAGACTTGGAGGGGAGTTGCAATGAGGTTAGTGGAGGAACAGCATCTAGTAAAGATGAGGTCGAGCGTATTGCCTGCCTTGTGAGTAGGGGGGAAGGTGAGAGGGTGAGGTCAAAAGAGGAGAGGAGTGGAAAGAAGGAGGCAGAGAGGAATGAGTCAAAGGTAGACGTGGGGAGGTTAAAGTCGCCCAGAACTGTGAGAGGTGAGCCGTCCTCAGGAAAGGAGCTTATCAAGGCATCAAGCTCATTGATGAACTCTCCGAGGGAACCTGGAGGGCGATAAATGATAAGGATGTTAAGCTTGAAAGGGCTGGTAACTGTGACAGCATGGAATTCAAAGGAGGCGATAGACAGATGGGTAAGGGGAGAAAGAGAGAATGACCACTTGGGAGAGATGAGGATCCCGGTGCCACCACCCCGCTGACCAGAAGCTCTCGGGGTGTGCGAGAGCACGTGGGCGGACGAAGAGAGAGCAGTAGGAGTAGCGGTGTTGTCTGTGGTGATCCATGTTTCCGTCAGAGCCAAGAAGTCGAGGGACTGAGGGAGGCATAGGCTGAGATGAACTCTGCCTTGTTGGCCGCAGATCGGCAGTTCCAGAGGCTACCGGAGACCTGGAACTCCACGTGGGTCGTGCGCTGGGACCACCAGATTAGGTGGCCGCGGCCATGCGGTGTGGAGCGTTTGTATGGTCTGTGCAGAGAGGAGAGAACAGGGATAGACAGACACATAGTTGACAGGCTAGAGAAGAGGCTACGCTAATGCAGAGGAGATTGGAATGACAAGTGGACTACACGTCTCGAATGTTCAGAAAGTTAAGCTTACGTAGCAAGAATCTAATTGACTAAAATGATTAAAATGATACAGTACTGCTGAGGTAGGCTAGCTGCGTTGTTGACACTACCCTAATCAAGTCGTTCCGTTGAGTGTGAAGTTTCTACAATGCTGCTTTTCGGGGGCTAGCTGGCTAGCTAGCAGTGTTGGTTACGTTGCGTTGCGTTAGGAGAACGACAATAGCTGGCTAGCTAACCTAGAAAATCGCTCTAGACTACACAATTATCTTTGAAACAAAGACGGCTATGTAGCTAGCTACGATCAAACAAATCACACCGTTGGGACTTTAATGAAATGAAATGAAAATATGATACTACCTGTGGAGCGAAGCGGAATGCGACCGGAATACGAAAGTTCTATTCAGTAGACGTTGGCTGGCTATTGGCACTGTGTATAAAACAGTAGTTTTGGAATTGTTAGTTAGATTACTTGTTGGTTATCACTGCATTGTCGGAACTAGAAGCACAAGCATTTCGCTACACTCGCATTAACATCTGCTAACCATGTGTATGTGACAAATAAAATTTGATTTGATTTGATTTGATTTGTTTGAGGGTTCAGAATGGATCCGGGTGTTCTCAGGAGGGTTCAGAATGGATCCAGGTAGTCTCAGGAGGGTTCAGAATGGATCCAGGTGTTCTCAGGAGGGTTCAGAATGGATCCAGGTGTTCTCAGGAGGGTTCAGAATGGATCCAAGTAGTCTCGGGAGGGTTCAGAATGGATCCAGGTGTTCTCGGGAGGGTTCAGAATGGATCCAGGTGTTCTCAGGAGGGTTCAGAATGGATCCAGGTAGTCTCAGGAGGGTTCAGAATGGATCCAGGTGTTCTCAGGAGGGTTCAGAATGGATCCAGGTGTTCTCAGGAGGGTTCCGAATGGATCCAGGTAGTCTCAGGAGGGTTCAGAATGGATCCAGGTGTTCTCAGGAGGGTTCAGAATGGATCCAGGTAGTCTCAGGAGGGTTCAGAATGGATTCCGGTGTTCTCAAGAGGGTTCAGAATGGATCCAGGTAGTCTCAGGAGGGTTCAGAATGGATCCAGGTGTTTCCACTGGATGTCATAAGGTGAAAGCACCAATTTGTAAGTCGCTCTGGATAAGAGCGTCTGCTAAATGACTTAAATGTAAATGTAAATGTTCTCAGGAGGGTTCAGAATGGATCCAGGTGTTCTCAGGAGGGTTCCGAAAGGATCCAGGTGTTCTCAATAGGGTTCAGAATGGATCCAGGTGGTCTCAGGAGGGTTCAGAATGGATCCAGGTGTTCTCAGGAGGGTTTAGAATGGATCCAGGTGTTCTCAGGAGAGAGTCATTAGTCTCTCGAGCAGCTTTCTCTCCTGAACTTGACTAATACGGTCCTGAGCTGGTAAATGTATTCATATCAAACTCCGGAGGAATACTGTTGTTGCGCCCAGAATGCATCTCAATTAGTCTGCCTGTAATAC